>NW_027270990.1:1485000-1667437 GCF_040938485.1 Diadema antillarum | reverse complement strand
CGGCTCTGGTAATAATAAAGTGCTTCCCTTGAAACAAACGAAATATTACCGCACACTTTTTTATATATTTCTTTGAACGCTAATAGTGTGTTCCGGATGAGCCATTATTGATCTCGAGCATGTCACGTTTTTCGATGAACCCGAAAAAACTACAATGGAATGTAAAACCTTTTTACGATGTTTTGTCAGGACCACTGGACACGTTAGGTGATAGTAAAGATACCAAAATCTAAAGAAATATCAGATATCTCATATGTTTTTATACTTCTTTTTTTCTCAATGTTCTCTCCATTTTGCCATTTTCGCTATAAAATGAAGCAATACACTGTATCACAAATGTTTTAGCAGTGATGAATGCAAAGGTTACGTCATTTCTCACAACATGGCCAATATCGTAATTCGATGCCTGCGCAATTCCATATGTGTGTGTGGTGTGTGTGTGTGTGTGTGTGTGTGTTGTGCATGCGTGTGTGTCCTTGTAACCATAGAAAAGGACACAATCCACCAATTTGCATATTAATATAAATGCAAAGCTCTCTCTCTCTCTCTCTCTCTCTCTCTGTATTCTAACCAGATCAGAGCGGTATACTCTATTACGTTGGCTAGAAATGGTCGATTTAAGTCATTTCAAAATGTTCATGAGTTCGATTGATAACATTATCTTGGTTTGATATCTTCTAAGTTAGCGTACGACTTTTCGTTTTCTATTTCTTTTTCCTTGTGATTGTTTTACGCATGCTTTTATATTATATCATATTTGTTTCACTTCTTGCTGGATGGGAAAAATAAAATTGAATTGAATTGAATTGAATTGAATTGAATTGAATTGAATTGAATTGAATTGAATTGAAAAAGTTGCACTTTTAAAGGTCGATACTGGTCTGAAAGGTGCAAAATTGCACCCGTAAAGGTGCTCTCAGTGTGACACTGGCAAAGGTCCAAAGGAGAACTTCTTATTTTTTTTTCAGAGTGTACCAGAACGGATGCCAGTATTATAGCATCACTATTAATTGTTTCAACCCTATACATGAAAGACAGGAAAACCTCATCATGCTCATGGTTTACCAAAGTCAGGGATTGATAAGGTTTAGACATGATTTTAAAGAAAATTAGTGGGCATTGTAGGGAAAAATATTGTAGTGTTTTATTCGAATAAAAGCATAACTAAGAAGCACACAGAACATGCAGAAGTGTCCATAATACGCACAAACATGCCGGTGGGGGAAGGGTATAATCATATTTCACAACTTCAGAATTAATGCTCTTGTGAAATCATTCACTTAACAAACTTTCAATTTAATTTTTCTTCTTCACTTCAGAAGCATAAATAACATAAATGTATTCACATCATTACAATTATATTTCACTTAAAGATAAGATTTTCTGCATGGAAGATTCATAGACTCAGTAAATTTTGTTCAGTTCAGAAGCATATAGACCGCATATTCACACCATCATACTTCACTTACAGATAAGAATTCTTATTTCTATACCATGTACACGTCAACAAATTCGAAGTTTGAAGAAAGAATGTATACGAACGTCCCTATATAAACCCCCAATACATCGAGCTGACGCCAGAAGCGGGATACATAAAGCTCGTTATAGCGGTAGCGGGAGATTTAGTTAGGCAGTCTATCACTTCCCACCCGGTGAGTCATAGGGTAGGGTTGGGTCCCGCTAACGTCGAAAACACAGCCCCCAGAGGAAGTTCGTCTCAAATCGAACTTCCCCCAACAAACAAGGCAGAACAAAAATTAAACAGTACAAAACAAAAACAAGAACAACATTAGGATTTCGCTAGTCGCTGAAATGTCAAGTTCATGCGCGATGAGTAACATTTTCAGTTCCGTGATGCGCCGTTTTTCTGGACTTTATTCATGTTTACATTTTTTTGCATTCTCCTTAGTGTATAAGTGTTCATAGATGTTCTCAATAGAACTGCAGGTACGCGCAAACGTTATCGTCATGATTATTTCACTACATATGGCAGCTATATATGTCAGTATGTAATATAGTTATAGTAGTATAGTATGTATGTATATATATAGTAGCAGGTTGTTGTTGTTGTTGTTGTTGTTGTTGTTGTTGTTGTTGTACCGGTCATAATTTTGTTGAAATCAATGATGCTTTGTCGATATCTTTTTGTCTGCGTATTACTTTATCATTATTGCCATGTCGTGATTTGATTGATTTGAGTTGATTTCATTTTTGCATTCGTTTTTCATAAGAATATAACAGAAAGCCAGTTGACAAAGTGTACATTGTTTCTTTTTCTATGACATCTTGTGCATATACTTTATATTGTATTCGAAAAAAAACCCCAAAAACTGTCCTTATCAGATGGATGAAAGACAAATCGACAACTTGTATCGCTTTGAATCGTGTTTTCTTTTTCTTTTTGGCGATGGAAATAAACTATTAAATTGAATTGAATTGAATTTCTTATACCATATTTGAAGAGTTAGTTACAGTTGTACATTGATACAGGTTGATGATTAACACAAATGAACAACACATTTTTTTTTATACGAAATGATTACGTGCGGGTGCCTTTTACGCATCAATTGAAAATAAAATGTCATGATCATCACCGTCATCGTTATCCTCAGCAATGTCGACATTCATAATAACATTGTCATCGTCGATAGCACTGCGAGCGTGCCTGTATAGCAACACTGAATTTGTCTCGACGTATAGGATGTAGACACTTAAGTTCTCATGACTTTACTTCTCAAACTTATGTCATAGGATAGCTGCTGACTGACACATGCGCTATTTGCACATTTTCCTGAAAGAGGTCATTAGTTTGTTATATCGTCCGTGTAATACAAGTTACACAACGGTCCTTAATGTGTGCGAAATGATATCTGTCAAATTATACTCATTTTGATCCCATGATAGTCATGTTTTACGGCTTTGTTGGCAGGAAGCGCAGAGAAAAAAATAAAACAATTAAATATGAAATGAGGCAAACGTATCTTGTGCAGAGATAGAAATATTGAGCCGGGTAGCCCTTGTATAACATGCATAACAAATCGCTACAATAGCCACCACTTCCCCCTCCCCCATGCAATATAAAGGACAAGTCCACCTTCCTAGACATGTGGATTGAGTGAATGCCGTAATACTAGTAGAACGCAACAGTGAGAGTTTGAGGAAAATCGTACAATCCATTCAAAAGTTCTGAATTTTTAAGTTTTTGCTCAGTCACTGCTGGACGACAAGACTACTATAGCTTGTGATGTCACGTGTGTACAACTATACTAAAGAAAACATAAGGAAATTCTGTCACTTTTCTCGGATAATAAAAGAACGCTGGACTTTCCTCCTTCAGAAGGCAGGGGGGGGGGGGGAATAATACCCATAACGTACGTCAGTGACAAGTCGAGGAAATGTGAACTTTTTTTTCAAAAAATAAAATTTTGTAAAATTCTCTTTATTTTTTCCTTTATATCGTTCTAACATCATACACTGCAGTAGTCTTCTCACCAAGCAGTGACTGCGCAGATACTTTAAAAATTCATAACTTTTGAACGGATTGTACGATTTTCCCCAAACTTCAGTGATGACCTGTGTTCTACTAAGTTTGCTGCATTCACTCAATTCACATGTGTATGAAGGTGAACTTATCCTTAATTACATTTCGTCATAATCATCATGGAGTACAGTTCTCAATCAGGCCTTCTCAGATGACTTTATCCGAATGGCTTCGTACAAGAGTTGTTTTAAACAGTTACTGTTGTTTGTCCTTAAAAAAAGACAAAAGAGAAAAAGAAAGAATGGAATAATATATAGATATTATTATATTCTTTCTTTTTTCTCTTTTTTCTTTTTTTTAAGAACATCAACTCCTGTTCTTAGGTTTTATCATTTGTTTTCATTTGCCTATTTCGATGTATGACCTGATTAAAAAGAGGGCACAAAATAAAGCAATGTTTTATCCTGTGACTGTAGGCTAGTGGCTGATTGGTCCTGCGCAAATCATACCAATATTTCAAACTCGAGCATTCATTGCATATCCGCTTTGGATGCTAAAAAGTTAGTTTTTTTGTGCAATGTTTTGTTTCCTTTTTTGTTTTTGTTTTTGTTTTCTGCTGCTGTTGCGTTTACACTTGTTGTTGTTGTTGTTGTCGTCATTGTTATGTTTTTGCTGTCAAATAAATGTTATTTTAATCCATCCTTTATTCTTACTGTATCGTATAGATTGTTGGAATTGAGGCAGAGAAACCAATATGGTGAGCGGGGACGGACAGTGTACGAAGTATCTACTCGTCGCCTTTAATGTCCTTTTCTTCGTAAGTAGACTTGGTTTAGTTAGTTAGTTAGTTAGTTAGTTAGCTCTGATCAGGACCATTAAGAGCTGTGTGTATTGGGTTCCTTTTTGAAGCAGATATTATGTTAAGAATGTTTCCATGTCTATTCAAAAACTTGCCAAAGAAATTGCTCCTGTAAGGATTTTCACAGATGTTTCAGGAAGCTCCCAAAAATGTGTCTGTTTCAATGAATACATGTGTTTGACGTACGTGGTACACGTGTATTTTTCTTTGTCATTAATACACTTTAAAGGGATCATATAGATTTGGTTAGACTTAACTTCAGGTTTTATCATTTTTTGGTGAAATAGTGAGAAACCTCTTATGAAAATATGAAAGAGCATGTAATTCCATGAGGATTTCAATGTTTATTTGATGAAATTTGATTTTGAAATGGCTGAAATATCCGAAACAGAGTGATCCTTATAAAGTGTGGGACCCACATTTTATTACAATTGTTTTGTTTAACTTTTTTTTTGGATGTTTCAGCTATTCCAAACCCAATTTCCATCAAATAAACTTTGAATTCCTCTTAAAATGGTATGCTCTGTACTATTTCATAAGTGTTTTCTTGGTATCTCGCAAAAAAAAGTTAAAGTCCAATTTTCCATCTCCACCAATACTGTACCATCCCTTTAAAGTACGATTATGTCAGATTTTGTTTTTTGTTTACATTGATGGTAGTTGCGTTCCAGATATTTGTGATCTGTCTTACATAACAGTAAAACTTTCTGTCTTTTCTTTCCGGGGTTTTTCCCTCTTCATTTTTAACCGTCACACCTTATTTCACCCTCTGAGGCAACCCTGAATTGTCGATGTAATGATATTCATCATAAAGAATAGCAGGATGATACATGTATGTGTCTGTGTATATGTGTGTGTGTTTGTGTGTGTTTGTGTGTGTGTGTGTGTGTGTGTGTGTGTGTGTGTGTGTGTGTGTTTATGCTTGTGAGCATGTGCATGATGATTATGATTGAAAGAATGACTATGTAATGTTCACATTGTGTATCATAATCTGCTTCGTTTTGATTTCGACAGCTGTGTGGAGCGGTGCTGTTGGGTACTGGGGCACACCTGCACATTAAGGAGGGGCCCTTCATGACCCTCCTTCCCAGCATGCCTTTCATGAACGCCGCCAACATACTCATCATCGTCGGAGTCATTGTCCTGGTCGTGTCTTTCGTCGGGGCCTACGGCGCGATCAAGGAGCACTCAAGTCTTCTTTTAGCGGTATAACACGCTACAAAAAAGAAACCTTCAAAACAAAGCTACACAAAAGCTCAACAGAACAAGATACACACTCGACCTCATGCAAACAACCGTGTACATAAGAAAAACACGCACAAAATACACTTCAACAGTATAGATGGACAATTAAAAGATGAATTAAAGACATGCTTGGCAATAAGAAGGAAGGAGAAAAAACAGAAAAATTAAGTTAAGTAGAGTATCTTGTATGGATCACGATGTTAACTATACAATCAAGACTGAGACATAATGACGTCTTAAGGAATGTTTCACGTATGCGTCTCGCAAACGATGTCGTCAGTGAAGTTGAGTGTGTTAATAATAATAATAATAATAATAATGATAATAATAATAGTAGTAGTAGTAATAATAATGATAATGTTAATAATAATAATGATGATGATAATAATGATAACGATAATAATAATGATAATAATAATAATAATAGTAATAATAATAATGATAACAATAATAATAACAATAATACGTTAAATTAGGTCTTATTTACCCAGGGTAGCCTCTTCAGTGTTGCCACTGCTCTACCAGTGGGCCCTGCCATTATTATTACCCTGGCATTGCTAGGAACCCATTTATACACCTGGGTCGAGAGGAACATGGAGGGTAAAAACATTTTGCACTGGGCGGGATTCGAATTCGAATCCTCCGATTGGGAGTCTAGAGTCTTATCCACTATGCCACAGTTAATAATAATAATGATAATAATAACAATGATAATAATGATTAATGATAGTATAGTAATAATAATAATATTACTACTAATAATAACAATAATAATAGTAATAGTAATGATGATAATAATAATAATAATAATAATAATAATAATAATATGAAATATTTATATAGCGCTTAATACAAACATGTTTCGAAGTGCTTTTTAGCCGCCATTTAGTTTACAGTACGAATTATGGGAGCACCACGCAAGCATGACGTGATATTCTGAAGTTTGAAACTTTTTAAATAAATTCCCAATGTAAAGTGCAATCACAACAGCCTCGAAACATGTTGCATGTATTTTGGAATAAAAAAAACACCACATATCGTATAAGCTAGAACGTGCACTGGCTGGATGACAAAACAGCTTTGGGATAAGATTGTGAAAATTATCTAGATCTATTGTCTGATAGAGGGGTTTTTTTTTTAAATAACTGTAATACACGAACGTCAGCTTGTCGACAGGGAGAAATTTCCCTTTAACAAGGGTCGAAAGTGTCAAGGTAAGGCAGACCGATACGAAACGTGAAAATAGGAAAAAGTCGAAGGATATAACACTTTGGTTTGCTCTTGTTGCAAACAAATGGTCTGAACTGAATTTTATATCGCATCACTGGAAGTTTCTCTAACCCGTTGCCCACGAAATCTTGAAATTTCTACAGGCTTTGAACAACACATATTCAGTTTCTATAGATAATGAATACATATAGGGGATGAAACATACAATAATGATACACAAACTGATAGGAAATAGCGTGATTAAAACTTTTTCAATCTGATAAGACATGTAAGAGAATGAGAAAGTATAATTAAGACGAATGCACAATCTAAATATTCCTTTTTGTGTTCCTTTTTTTTTTTCTCACAGTATTTCGTTGTCATGGTTGGGGTGTTCATCCTGGGGGTCACAGCTGGCGGTCTCGGCTTCGCTTACCGATGGCAGGTAGCTAAGTACGTGGCTAACGAGCTCCGAGCAGGCGGACTGAACAAGTACAACTCCCCGGGAGAGGCCGGTCTGACCAAGGCTTGGGATAGGATGCAGTCCACGGTAAGACGTACTGCAATCAGCAGTTCAGGATTTCAAGTATTCTATTCATCAAAACAAACTAACACTTAAAACTGAAACTGAAGAAAAGAGTCCAACCAAAGTCAAATCTAGGTTGTTAAAGGGATCGAATAGTTTTGGTCGAGACCTAACATCAGGTTTATAACATTTTTTTTTTTTGGTGAGATAAAGAGAAACATCTTATGAAATATGAAATAGCATGTAATTTTAAGAAGGATTCAACGTTTATTTAATGAAAATTGGTCTTGAAATGGCTGAGATATCCAAAAAAGGAATCCTAATTAAATTGACAGGCCACGACTTTTATGAGGATCTCTTTGTTTTACCTTGTTTTTAGATATCTCAGTCATTTCAAAACCGAAATTCATCAAATAAATTTTTGATTCCCCCTAGAATTGTATACTCTTTAACATTTCATAGAGTGTTTTTTACATATCTCGCAAAACGTTACAAGCTGAATCCTCACCTCAACCAGTACTGTACAGTCCCTATAAAGGGAGAACGAGATGTTGCACAGACTCACGCTGGCTGTTACGGTGTCATCCAATCCAATTGACACACATCTTTGAATTTACTAAATTACGCATTTTTCATGTTTTGAGCGTCCCGATAGAAGCGTTTCCGGTACGCCGAAAATGGTTAAAATAAAATCTTAGCCCGTCTCTTGAATAGGCCGGAATGTGAACTACGAATAATGAGGGAATTGTGAACGACCATTGAACCTATAAAAAAAAAGATCGTACGCACTATGGAATACGACCTTTGCAGACTTTGACTGACGGTTATCAAGTACTCGTATATCAGCTTTAATTACATCTTTGGTCTTTGTAAATGGAGATGGCACATTATGCAACAGCGCCCTCTTCAATCGCTAGTCCACGTTTTGTGCCATGGACTTTCGACAGTGTAGATAATCCATGGTAGTCCGCCATACACTCTACAACTCACGACTATACGACTGACAGACTTTGGATCCAAACTAAACAAGCACGTTAATTCTGAAGCCACTGTGATTCATTTCGGATCCAAAGCCTGCCAGTCGTACAGTCGTCCATGAAAGCGTGTTACCAAGACGCTTCGGTTACTCTCTACGAAAAAATAACTATCTTTGGTGTTACCGTTAGCTGGTTAGTGCGCAGCGGGCTTTACGTTCATCATGCGATCACCTCACCATCCGATACGTTTCTATGTCAGGGACTAAAAATGCACAAAGCAATGTTTTGTTCTTGTTGCTGTTGTTTTCTATAGGCCTACCAATTGGCACTGTAAGAACTCAAAGCATTAATCCAATTAAAGTATAGTGTCAAATGTATTGACAACACGATGAATAACCTTTCCACATAGATCAATTAATTTGTGAAATACATTCATAATAAAATGCGGAGTTATAAATTGCACCCGACTAGAAACAAATATAAAAGGATCTCCATTTTAAAGGACATTGCTTAGTCTTGATAGAAGCCTCTTCTGATGGAGAAGTTTTTACTTGAATATTTGAGTTTTACTCTTTTCGTATCACCTGGACCAAACACAGAAAGGAACGAGCAACAATATGTAGACAAATGGACCTATACATAGCATACTTTCAACATTAAATGCTTTTATAGGCTAATAAACGTGTACAAACTTTTTGCACAAGAGATTTGCAAACTACTTGTTTTGCGATATATTCTGTACAACTTCTCGTTGTATTCCGTTAACTTTACAAAAATCAAGCGGTTGGTTTGGCTGGCATTACTTGTGCAAAGTATTTGATCTATAACTAAACGGTTGTTGGTTTTAACATACAGATAAAACGTCAAGTGCATGTTGTCTACAATGACCAGTTAAGAAAAATGACGTAATTATGATTTATTTTACACTTGACAGGTGGTCATTAGAGCAGGTTTTACTGCATGTCTTTTTTTAGTCAAAACGTGATTAATTCAGGAGGCTAGTGCGTGACATTTTTAAAAAGTACGCAGTTGCAAACACGTTATCAAAAATACGGAACAAAGTCTCCATAAAATTATCATCCTACGTTCATTTCATTTTTTGCCTGTTTTCTCTTTCTGAAATGTCTTTCAAGGAAATGCACTTCGACTTTTATAGTTTCCACTCAAAACTTCAAGTAAAACAAAACCAAAAGTTGATGGTGGTTAATGTCTTTCTCCTTCAGTAACCTACACAATCCCCGAAAAAAAGTTTTAGCTAGCAATGTGACAAATCATACTTTCTTTTCTCTTTTTTTTTTGTCTTCATTTATCTGATTTATCACGGGACCTGCGGCTGTACAAGCTTGCTTTCACGCAGGCCCCATCATATTTCTCGCATTATGACCGTAGTTCAACTCTTATGTTTACAGACCTTGTGTTCATATCACCTCAAGACTTTTGTACATTCCAGTGAATTTTCATCTAATCTATGGTTTATATAATTTTCGTAGTAATATACTTTATTCCCTTCCCAACAATATTACAACAGCTCAATCTCTGAATTCCTTCAAGAATAAATTAAAATCATTTTTATTGAAATTTTATAATATCCAACCGAGTTAGTTTCCCTTTATATCTCAGTCAAGTCATCATTCTTTTTTACATAAGTCCTCCTTCTAATCAAGTCCCTGTCTGTGTTCTAAATATAACGATGTGTTAATTCTCTTTTTCTCCTGCATTCTTATCAACATAATTACGTAAAATAAAAAATGTTTTGCATTACATTAAATCCAGCTTGTATTTCATCACTTATTTTGAATTATGGAATCTAGATTGCCTGCGTCCACGATGGCACGTGCTGTAGTTTTTCCCCTTTCCCCTTTTTTTTCTCTTTTTGTTTCCCTTTTCTTTCTTTTTCCCTTCCCAATCATCTTGATGTCAGTTGACATCGGTTCGTTTATTTTGTTTTACATTGCTGTCTTGTGTATTTTCTGAGGGTCCCATATCGTAAAAGCTCTGCTTCTTAGTGGGACCCTCCACTTCCATCCTCATCCTTAGTTGACTTGTATAATACGCTTTATGTATATCAACAAAGATGTAATCGCATCTACTTCTCATTTTCATATTAATGTACCTTGTCAAATTATGTTCTGCAAGTATTACAAATATCCTGTACATATGCAATGTATATAGTTTCTTTGTTTATTTGATGGAAGTGAAAATGAAGTTGAATTGAATTGAATTGTAATATATGTGAGAAATACTAAAATAAATTGAAATGAAGTAAAATTGATATTATTTGATGTGGTTCTCAATAAAAAAAAAAAAGTGCCATAACTACCATGAACGTCTTTCTCCATTTTTCCATCAATGTTGCAGCTGGGATGCTGCGGCGTGTTCAACCACACGGACTGGTGGACGTCGACCGCAAACTACCGGCCGCAGCAGACCCCGGACTCTTGTTGTCTCTTCTACGCCCCAGAGTGCGGCCGAGACCTGGCGTCAGAGAAATTCGTCCGAGTAGGTTGCTCCCGTCTTTAGATCTCTGGATTCCCTCTATCTTCGTTTCCTTTTCTTCTGCCGTCCTCTTGTATGAAAACAGTCTCATGAAATCTACAAAAAGTCCATCAAGTTGGTTTACTGCAAGCCTTCATCTCCGCCTCATAAAGCCTATAGCCTAGTCGAGAGTTATTGAATTTATATTTTGTCAGTGAAAGGTGTCCTGGGTGTTACCAGTGCCGTATATTAATATACGGCACTGGGTGTTACTTGTCCTTGTGGTGATTGCATCCCAGGCAAGATTGTCCGGGCTTGACGGCGTAAACACAATTCCCTTTTCACTTAGCATATTGCGAAGATTATTCGTAACGTGAATTATAATCAATTATTGAATACGAAATGTCAGATCTCCCTCTCCCCCCCACCGAGTATCCCCTTTAATTAGGACTGGTTACTCACTTGTCTGCCCCCTCTTGTCGATGGTTGTAGTCTTTTTACGTCTTCTTTGTTCTCCTTGCTATTTTTCTTCTTCATTATTATTCTCTCTCCTCTCGATCTCTCGATCTCTTCATTTTCTTCTTTTTTAATCTGATCATATATCTTTTCTTTTTTGTGTGTGTCTTATGTCAAATTTTCTTTTGCCGCATTTTCTTCCATCTTCTTTTCCATTTTCAATGTTCTTGTCCGTGTTCTTTTCCTTTTGTTGCGTTCTTAGGCATCAGATTCTTCTTTATTGTAAACTAAGTCCTTGCGCTTTTAATCTTCCACTTCCTCTATCTATTTTTTCCTCATATTCCTTTCCAGCTTACAGTTTTCTAAATATTTGTCCTTCTTTTGGATTCTTTGGATTTCATCATTATCACCATCATCACCATCAACGATCATCATCACCATCATTATCACCACCACCACCATCACCATCATCACCATCACCATCACCACCACCATCACCATCAACGATCATCATCACCATCATCACCACCACCACCACCATCACCATCATCACCATCATCACCACCACCATCACCATCACCATCACCATCACCATCACCATCACCATCACCATCACCATCACCATCACCATCACCATCACCATCACCATCACCATCACCATCACCATCACCATCACCATCACCATCACCATCACCGTCACCATCACCGTCACCATTATCATCATTATCGTCACCATCATCATCACCATCACCATCATCATCATCATCGTCATCATCATCATCATCGTCGTCATCATCATCGCCATCACCATCACCATCACCATCACCATCATCATCATCGTCATCGTCATCATCATCATCATCATCATCATCGTCATCATCATCATCATATTATATAATTTTTTTCTTCAGCTATTCTATCTCCCCTCTTTCTTCTTTCTTTCTTCTCGTTCCTCCTCCTCAAATCCTGATAACATGCATGGGTTCATTAATGTTTTTATGCCAATCCATGAAATGAAAGGCACGTACCTACCGACATGATTATTTTGTGATTATCGTTTTTCTCAAGGGATGCAAAGGGGCGGTGATTATGGAGCTGGAATCCAAGGCACACATCATGGGCATCGTTGCCATCATCGTCGCTATTTTCCAGGTGAGACCAGAGGACTAGGGGTGGAATTAGCCATGTGGCTAAAGCACCATTTTAGCGGGTGCTGTTCGTTATTCCGAAGATTCGTTATTCCGAAGGTTCGTTAATCCGAAACACACATATTTCCTATACCTAGAGGTTCGTTAATCCGAAAATGAAAAAGGGTTCGTTAATAAGAACATTTGTGGCGTTATTCCGAAGGTTCGTTATTCCGAAGGTTCGTTAATCCGAAAATGAAATAGGGTTGTGTTCTCCGGACGTTGTCGCGACGTTGCCGCGGTAAGGTCCGTTGAAACGGGATTCTAGTCTCACAATGTGACTGACAGGCCAAGGGTGACAAGGGGTAAGAGCGTGGGAGCACCCGGTGGACGGTTCACCCGGGGAACCGTGATTTAAACTCTGCACACTGTGGGAACCCCTTCACTATCTTTATACAGAATTCACTGATGATGAGAATAATCATCAGCGCAAAATATACACGGACTATACTATTCTCTTCTTCTCCGCAAGTGCTTCTGATATACTTGATTTTCAAAAAGCTACTTGATATCTGAAACGGTGATCAGTAACAATGTTATTTGAAATATACTTTATTTATGGCAAACGTGCGATCTTCTGATTATACCTTTATTATGTGATGGGGTCTGTAGTAGCAGAAGTAACGCGTGTTGCGACCTACGGAGATCCTGAAGACCTTGAATACGGAGTATGAAGTAAATGGCTATATTTTATTATGATGATTTAGTAACAGCAATAGCTACACCAAGGGTAAATAACAATAGCGACGGCACTACCACTATGACTGCTACATTACTACCTCAGCAACTACTAGTAGTGGTAATGGTTATAAGAAGAATGATCATAACCTATAACAAGTACATGACTTCTTGTTGTTTTGACAACCACATTTTGCTCATTGATGTATCATTTTTGTTTTTGTTGTTGTAGCATTGTATTCAAGGACTCTATGAAAAACAGCCCTACTTAGATGATCGAAAACATTAATGTCCCGTGATCGCATAGAGTAGAATGAAACAAAAACAAAACAAAAAACAAAGAAATACATGAGGTATCATGTAAATTCTTTGTGGTCAGTTGAAATGATAACTCCTTTCTTTTTTATTGTATTTCAGCTTTTCGGCATTGGTCTAGCCTACTCGATGTGGAAGAGAACAAGTCAGGCAGGAGGGAACTTTGTCTAATACGCCTATATGTTTTCCTTTTTTACGAAAATGTACATAGAATATATTATATATGTCTTCACCCCTTGGCCATCGAGAATGATCAGCTTGTAGCACAGTTAGCAGCAATGATAGTAAATGGCGCCTTCTCTCACCCACTCCTTGTGAAGTTGGCGAAAGATTGCGAAATCGGTTTTATCGTCCACTATAGATTGTTCAGAAAAAATGATATACCGATATACCCACTTTGTAACCAGACAATGGTACGATTATCCTCCTTTCCAATAAAAGGGATGCGAATAGAAATGGTAGACGGTATTTCATGTACAATGTGTATACATATTTTCAATTTGTAGACCTTCCTTTAAAAAAAAATAATTTTAAGTTCCATCTATAATCGATAAATATGAACAGATATTGATTTGCTATTTTAATAGCAGGAACTATCGAGTGTTGCGTAAAACCTAGGTTTACAATCATAAGTCATCATAAAGTTGATTTAGTGCGAATTTGTTTCTAACTACATATTGTAGCGTGTTCTATGTATAAACCTGGATTTAGTTGATCGGTGGCATTGAAGTCACCCAGTTGTAACTTTGTCTAATAGTTCGACGTGTTGAAAAAATAGTGTCAGCTGTATTGGCAAAACGATTACATTATGAAAAGAATTAGATCAAGTTAATGTTAATCCATGGATAGGAGAAAGCAATGGTGGTGTGATAGAGCAAGCAACAGTGAAGTTTCCTGAAAAAAAAAACAATCATAGCGAAATAGTTATATAATACAATGTGGATTTTATCTAAAAGATAAAGTTTATCTAAATATCAGTCGCAGTGACATGCAAGAGGTAATAATGTTATGGCCTCGTATCTAAGTGTTGCGTTCACTTACATTCAGTCATTCATTTTACAATACGCTTCGTAAGAAACGAGAATCGAAATGAGATGATTGGCATTAGTATATCCCCCAACAGTTTTGAATGATTAATTTTGTCAATGATGATATACAGTGAAGGCTATGGACGGTGTAATGTCATGTTTTGGCGAACAAACCAGTGGTTGCGTCGAAAATGTGGGCGATCTATAAATGATATGGATCATTTTATGAAACAGTCATAAATTATTATGTATCATATCGGATGTCGTACATAATATGACTGTTTTCGTGAAAACATTTCAAGTTTAAAACACTACACCTTTTCCTTTTTTTGTGTGTGTCGTGTCTTAATATTTGATTTATGTCGTTTTCAATGTCCTGCTCCCTGCTAAAAGTACGCCTTTACTCTAACGATATCATATCAACCACGTACGTCCGTTTAAAAGGAGAGCGGATGCTTTAATTCACCACACTTTGCATGTCGTTGCTCATAAGCTGCATTGTTTGCAAGTTACTCAGACAGCCCGTTTATAAAATCGTGTAGATCATAATCTCAGTCAGTAATGAATAAAATTATTAAAAACACATCCGATGTGTTTCTCTTGTAAAGATAATTATGGTTCTGGTAATGACTGTGCTTGAACAATGGCATGTAATGTTTCAATTACGATCGCAACCAATATCGAACTGTGGTTTATTGTTTTATACTCAATGCATGTAGTTTGTTGATGTTAACACTGTTTCAGGTACCATACAAATTACCTGCCCACACGAACTGTTGACTTTGCTATTATTTCATCGCATTACTACTATGTTCTTACTACGATTTCCTTCGGATAAAGGAATATTTTGTTGGGCGATTGATTTGCATACTGTTGTTGTTGTTTTTTCCCCTCCTATTTATGTGGACGATCTTTTTCTGCAACCATTAATTGGCATGAATACAACAATTGAGTCATACAGACAACAGAGTTGGTTTCTTTCGTGTTGAAGTGCGGACGAATATGAAAGAAAGAAAGATGGCATATTCTATAATTCAGCGTGTCATATTCGTATGTAACAACATCGGCCGCCAATTATTATTCAGGTGTCATCGCGTCTCGACTTTCCTATTCGCTTTTGCACCTGCCTAGAACATTACAAATACGCCTCTTTCTGTCGATAATCGTCAGGAACCAGGACTTCTCTCCCAAACTATACCCGCTGGATCGTATACTAACACTTCCAACTGTCCAATGTAGGCCTATATTGTAAGCCCTTTTTACACTTGTGTTTCTTAACCCCGGACTTTCTCTGACCCAGGACTATCGTTAGTCCCGTACCAATTTTTCAGCTTTTTACACTGGCCAATTAGTCCCGTACTATCTCTTGTCCGGGGCTAAGGAGAAAACTGACCTTTTTTACACTCGTATTTCTTAGCTTCGGACTTTCCAAACCACATGAATATTCATGATTACGCTGTGTACTGTACACGTACACTCACGCACCGGCAGCACTTGATTACCTCGTTTCTGATTGGTCAGTGAGGGTGGGACTTCGTCTCCGTCGCTTAGCCCAGGATTATTGTATCCCCCGAACAGAGTTCGGAGGATACTATGGATTTGGCCTCGTCGCGCCGCGTCCGCGTCCGCCGCCGCCGCAGAGATTTCCTTATGAGCGCTCTACCAGCTGCATTTCTTTTCCGATCATCTTCAAAGTTGGCATGAAGGTGTATTATGGTTAGACGAAGTGTTTTTGGTGATGGCGCCCTCGCTGGTTCCGTCGTTATACATGAAAAGGTAAATCCAATAGGGTCTGCTTGTGAGCGCTCTACTGGCTGCAGTTCTTCTTCGATCATCTTCAAACTTGGCATGAAGGTGTATTATGGTTAGACGAAGACGCCTATCGTTTTTGGTGATGGCGCCCTCGCTTGTTCCGTCTTTATACATGTAAAGGTAAATCCAATAGGGTCTGCTTGTGAGCACTCTACTGGCTGCAGTTCTTCTTCGATCATCTTCAAATTTTGACATGAAGATGTATCATGGTAAGATGAAGAGGACTATTGTTTTTGGTGATGGCGCCCTCGCTTGTTCCGTCTTTATACATGAAAAGGTAAATCCAATAGCGTCTGCTTGTGAGCGCTCTACTGGCTGCAGTTCTTCTTCGATCATAGAGTGAGTGAGTGAGTGAGCGCCTAGGCAGCTCCTCATACTGCTCCATCTCTTTTTGCTTCTAAGTACTGTCCAGTGGATTTTTGTGGTATATGTTCATGACCAAGTTGTTGTGTATCGCGTCAGGATCCATCAAGACCGTCCTGAAGCTGTTAAATGGTCAAATATATGACTAAGTTGACCATATATTTTTCCCATGATGTGGCTCTACACACTTGACTGGGGTGCCATTTCTAAGAGACCTACTTGACTGAGCAACCATTGGGTCTTTTGAGAAACCACAAAGTCTATTCAGCTACCAAGTACAGTGCTCTTCAATGTATTGTCCGGGACAATAGTTGCAAGCCTCAGCAATGGAATTCCCTAATGCCTGCACAATTGCCCTGACACTGCTACTATTCTTTGGATCAACCCAAGCTTACAGGGAGCCATGCATGCTGTGTGCAAGAAGTACCTGCATGTACAGAAGCTATTGGAAATCTACAGATGGATGGAAATATGCATATACAAGGACCCCATACTATGCAAACTCAGTGTCTACGTTCCAGCTTTTACTTAAAGCAGGAGATGTGGATCCCAACCCTGGACCGGAATGAGAAAAAACACCTATGAGACCGAAAAATGTCATCCAAAAGGATGGTACACCACCCTACGTATCACAGCTGCCTAACTCGAGGATTATTCGTTATGACGCAACGTTTCTTCATAGTCTGAGCCCCCCTCAATATGTGTCACAGTCCCGGAGGCTGCCGTTGAGCATTTGGGAAACAATATCTACCCTTGGAATTGCAAAAACAAAAAAGACAAGACGAGGCAAAAAGAAAACCGGACGGTTATCTTCATCATCCATAAATTTGACTCATGAGTATATAAATCAGCCAGGTGAGCTATTACACATCGATAGGAAAGGATTAAAAGTGTCACATCTGAACATCTGCAGCTTACCAGCAAAATTAGATTATCTGAAAGATTTGCTTAAGAATCATGTTCTTGATATATTTACAATGTCTGAAACCCATCTGGATAATACAATTCTGGATTCTGAGTTAAATATAGATGGGTACAAGATAGAAAGAATTGACAGAAACCGAAGAGGAGGTGGGGTGGGAGTGTACATTGTCGACAGTGTCACATATGTGCGTAGATGTGATTTAGAATCATGTGAGTTAGAGGCTTTGTGGATAGAAGTCAAATGCACCAATGCTAAGCCCATTCTAATAGGAACGTTTTATCGTCCTCCAAGAGCTAATGTCGATTATCAAAATCATATTGATGAATGTGTATCCAGAGTAACAGAACTGAACTGTGAAGTCATTGTACTTGGCGATTTCAATTACAATATGTATTGTAAGAATGAGTCAAGGTCTGTTGATAAATTGTGCAGGGAAAATAATTTGAAGCAAATGATAAAAGATCCAACCCGTGTTACTGAGACCAGCAGAACTTTGATTGATATTGTAATGACAAACTTCCCAAACAATATTTGTCAGAACAGAGTTGTGACCCTTGGTGTCAGTGACCACAACCTGATATATGTTGTACGGAAATTGTATAGACCCAAGTTACCTCCCAAATTAATTACGTACCGATCAATGAAAAGGTTTGACCCGAATTCTTTTGTAACAGACTTGAATGCAAAGGATTGGGGTAACTGTCTAGTCCCAAGTGATCCTGATCAAGCGTGGTCAATCTGGAAACATTTGTTTTTGGATGAATGTGACAAACATGCCCCTCTCGTAACTCATAGAGTCAAAGGTAATCAAACACAGTGGGTCACTGAGGAATATGTATCTTTATCTTATTTGAGGGATAGGCTGAAGAAGAAAGCAGAAAACCAAGACCAAACGCAAAACTCATGTGTAATTTGGAGACAATACCGCAAAGTACGGAATCATCTGAATAATCTACGTAACACACTGAAACGTGATTATTATCGAATGAGTGTTGCACAAAACAGAAGAAATCACAGACAACTGTGGAATGTTTTAAGAGAGCTAACTCCAAGTAGAAAGTCAGTTGCTGAAAAGATCACAGGGTTGCAGATAAATGATACTCTTGATCATGACATTGGGAATATTGTAAATGAATTAAACAGTCATTTTGTGTCAATTGGTACAAATGTTTGTTGTAATGAAAAGTCCTTACGTACCCATGTCACATATAGCCGCGTACCCTATGTTGATTTCAAATTTGTTGAAATTACGGAACATTTTGTGTTAAACGCGCTACAGAAACTACAGACAAACAAAGCAACTGGTCTGGATATGATAGGAGCACAGCTGTTGAAAAGTGCTGCCCCGGCCATATACACACAGCTTACTCACTTATTTAATCTGACACTAAGAGCTGGTAAAGTACCTCGTGAGTGGAAAGAAGCTACATATGTAAAGTCTCCCCTATCTACAAAAGCGGGGATAGAACAGACAAAAATAACTACAGACCGATTTCTGTTATACCAATTGTTATGAAAATTCTGGAGCGTGCAGTACACGATCAACTGCAATCTTACCTGATAGAGCATGACTTACTTGCACCGCAACAATCTGGTTTCCGTAGGGGCCACAGCACTCATACAGTACTCACGTATTTTTCTGATTATTTGTTGAAACAGACGGATCAAGGGAAGTTAACGGGAGTAGTGTTTTTGGACTTTCGCAAGGCCATTGATTCCGTCAATCACAGCCTTCTCTTAGAAAAATTACATACGTATGGAGTGCAAGGTATTGAATTGGCCTGGTTTACTAACTACTTAGAGAATAGGAGACAGAAAACAGTGATTGGTAAAGTAGAATCCAGCTGGGGTGAACTTGACTCAGGTGTTCCCCAGGGTTCCATACTGGGACCCCTCCTTTTCTCTATTATGATAAATGACTTACCCAAGGTTACAACAAAATGTCAAATTATGCTGTATGCCGATGATGCTGTTCTCTTCTATAGCAGCTCAAATCCACAAGAAATAGAAGAGACTCTGAACTCAGCACTGCGATCAATACATGACTGGGTGACTGAAAATAAGCTGGCCCTGAACTTACAAAAAACCCAGTACATGATATTTGGTTCGCCACATAATTTGTCCAAAGTGTCTCACGGTATTTGCATCAGTGTAAATGAACATCAGCTTTCACAGGCTGACACTTTCAAATATCTTGGAGTCTGGTTAGACCCATCGCTCACATGGAAGGAACACATTCAAAATACCAGCAAAAAGATTGGCGCAAGAATTGCTCAACTGTGCCGCGTCAAAAAATACCTACCACGAAGTAGTTTGAAACTTCTTGCAAATTCACTCATTATGCCCCTCTTTGAATACTGCTGCAATGCCTGGTCAAATTGTACACAAAATACAAAGGATGTAATAATCAAACAGCACAAAAAGATGGCTAGAGTTATTACAGGAGCTGATGTTCGAACGCCGACTCAGGCAGTATTAGACGAATTGAGATGGGTACACATTGAAGAAAGGTGGAAGTTTCACAAATGCAAAATGGTATACCATGCTCTAAGTACTGAATCACCGTGCTATTTGTCAAACATGTTTGTCCAGTCTCAATCATTGCATAGTCACAGAACTAGAAGTGCTGTAAATTTGGGTCTAATCTTGCCAAAAACTCGTACACAGATGGGAAGACGCAGATTCTCCCATGAAGCAACAATAATCCGGAACCAACTCCCAAATCATATTAAACAGGCATCCTCAAAACAAGCTTTTACAAATCTGTACTGGAGGAGATGGTGAGACATACTTGAGAATGAGCGAAATAGCTGGGTTACTAAGTTATCATTTTTTGTAATATTATTATTATTTGACTTTCTCCTTTTCATTTTATTTTTTCATATGATATTAGTTTGTGTGCCAAATGTTTTGTAGTGAAACATTTTTTTTTCTAAAAGACAAGAGTAACAGGAATACTGTGTTATTCAAGTGTAAGAGACAAATAGTATGTTTTGTATAGTATTTTTTTTTGTGTGTTAAAACGGTGTTATTGAGAGTGATATATGGAATGATAGTAATTCCGACTGCAGATGTAATATTGAGAGTATTTCTTTATTCTTTTCTTCATATGAATTCTGTGATCTCTAGTGTTGTATTTCATATCATGTTGTACGTTTCATTATGCATAGATTGTGTACAAAATGATATCCAGTAATATATATATATATTTTTTTTTTTTGTTCAGAATAATGTGTGTATGAAATGATTTTTTGTTTATTTGTTTGACAGTGTTTCAATATACTTCTTTATTTCCTCAAACAATGTTACATATGGTTGGATATTACGAATTCTACACCATCAGATATGATACTGATCGAAACAGGATTTTTTTTTTTCTCTCTCTCTCTCATATGCTATAGTATTTCAGTAATTATATATAATGGATAATGAAAGAAAGGTTCTGTGAGCAGGAAATTTGTGTTAATTTAGCTAGCCTGTTTTTAAAGGCCCTGTTATCATATAATAATAAAGATAAATACATTTGTGTGTTGATTGTTTCCGAAAAAGATTACAATTATGTAATCCGAAGTGATATGAAGAATTTATGGATTATGCAATATATACATGTGCTGTAACCTAGACATTTTGATTTTTCTTAGATATGTCTCGGCATATCACTTTTCAGTGAACTGTAATGATAAAAATGATGTTATTTATTTATTTTCTACCATCCTCCGCAATGCTCAATTATTTGGCCATGTTGTAAGTGTACCGTAATTGTACATTATGTTATTTTTCTTGGTAAATGTGTCTACAATGTATTTCGTGATGTACGTTATTATATGTGTAGGGCCTCTGAGAATAACAGTGTTAAGCCACTGACAGAGCTACCCTACTGAAACAAAACAAATAAATAAAATAAAAATAAATCATCTTCATACTTGGCATGAAGGTGTATTATGGTTAGACGAAGACGCATATTGTTTTGGTGGTGGCGCCCTCGCTTGTTCCGTCTTTATACATGAAAAGGTAAATCCAATAGGGTCTGCTTGTGAGCGCTCTACTGGCTGCAGTTCTTCTTCGATCATTTTCAAATTTTGACATGAAGGTGTATTATGGTAAGATGAAGAGGACTATTGTTTTTGGTGATGGCGCCCTCGCTTGTTCCGTCTTTATACATGAAAAGGTAAATCCAATAGGGTCTGCTTGTGAGCGCTCTACTGGCTGCAGTTCTTCTTCGATCATCTTCAAACTTGGCATGAAGGTGTATTATGGTTAGACGAAGACGCATATTGTTTTTGGTGATGGCGCCTTTGCTTGTTCCGTCTCATATGAAAAGGTAAATTCAATAGGGTCTGTTTGTGAGCGCTCTACTGGCTGCAGTTCTTCGATCATCTTCAAACTTGGCATGAAGGTGTATTATGATAAGACAAAGATGCCTATGGTTTTTGGTGATGGCGCCCTCGCTTGTTCCGTCTTTATACATGAAAAGGTAAATCCAATAGGGTCTGCTTGTGAGCGCTCTACTGGCTGCAGTTCTTCTTCGCTCATCTTCAAATTTGGCGTGAATGTGTATTATGATAAGACAAAGATGCCTATGGTTTTTGGTGATGGCGCCCTCGCTTGTTCCGTCTTTATACATAAAAAAGTTAAATACAATAGGGTATGCTTCTTGATGCTGTGGGTTCGGGGGATACATGTGCTCGGCTGCGCGATCCGCCGAGCACGAAAATTTCTAGTTTTTTCGTTCTGTTTACACTCACTTGCTTGGCACCGCAATTGCGGTGCTAACCCTGCTATTTTGCAGGGCCAGATACTCGTAGTACCGGACTATCGGTGGGGCTAGCCCACTTTGGCAAAAACGAGTGTAAACAGAAAGTGGGCTAAGGATAGTCCCGTGCCAACGGTGGGGCTAAGGCCCGGCATATTTGGAATGAATATTTTTTGAATAAAAAAAGTTTGGCAAGGGCATTTTTCACACTTACGTAAATCGACTACTGTAAAATATAATTATTTTCGCGCGACTAATTTTTCTCGCTCAGCCGGGTAAGAAGAGTTTGGCGTGTTTTTAATTCCGTGGAATCAAGACATCAACTACTGGAACATAATATTATATAGCAAGCAGAAATATTTGCATGCTTTCATTTTCGCGCTCCTTTTGCGTTACGGATATTGGGTTTACGGTTCACCATGTGGTAGTCCTGAAAAGTACTGATTGGAAGAGGAGATAGTAGATAGTTGATGATGGAGAAGCGATAAAGAGAGTGAATGAGAGTAGAAATATATTCTTTCTTGGAAATGTGAGAGTCCTGAAACCATAAGTGAGAGGAAGAAGCGGAATACCACTTGTATGGTGAACCGCAAACCCAATATCCGTTATCGCACCACCATGCAAACTTCCTCTTTCTTTTGGGTTGCGCGAAATGCGCGAAAATTTCTACTTTTACAGTAACTACTTCCGTGTAAAATAAGAGTGGTATGCCGAATCATACATGAGTGAGCATACATTAAAGTAAAAAAACATGGTCACTCTTCAATACATCAAAAGAAGTCTTTTTTTGGGGGGGGGGGGGGTTGTGAAACATTGCTTGTCTGGCGAATGTTTAGGTGCTCTTGTTTTTTACGCCATACCAACATGAAAAATTGAGCGTGCTTACTCAACCACAGCACAAGGGTGACGAGCTCCCTCTGACGTTCAAACAGCGTGTAGTGTAACATGTTGGTAACAGTATTCCGATGTTTCTTTCAATAGACTGAATGGGTTTTGCAGTTATAAGAGTGTTGTACATGGCCATTTCTCCCAAAGAGTGTGTTGGACTATAAATCTCAAAAAATAAATAAATAAATGAATAAATAAGAGGGTTGCGATAGTTGTGATGGAGTCAAAGGATGGATGATAAAACAACAACAAGAGCACTTCAATTATCACCAGAAACAGAATGTTTCACAGACCCCCCCCCCAAAAAAAAAGGACTTTCTTCTTTAATTGTGAAAAGTGACCATTTGTCTTTATTAAAGTGTGTGTTCACTCATGCTTGCTCGGACTTAGAACATTCTCATATTCACACTGAAACCAGTCCCGACATATAGAAATAGCGCTGCAAACTTATTTTCGCTCAAAACGTATTCCTTCAAAAGTCACACCATTTTGTTTTAAGGGGGGTACGGGAGTAACTGTTTGTTGTGTATATTCTCATGGATAGATACATATATATAGAGAGGGGGGGGGGTAGAGAGACAGACAGATAGACACACGCAGAGACTCCAACCCCAACCACCTTCTGATCTGGAGATTCTCCCGCCCGAAACGGCCCCTAGCAAACGGGAGACTCCAAGTTGATGTGTGCGAAGCGCGAAGTTCCTAGGATTCTGTATGTTCTCTGGTGCTATCTAAGGCTTATGTTTTCAACATACGATAGAAATAAGTAAGAAATCCTTTCCACCGGGAGACACAGAGCCAGGGCGGGAGAAATCAAATCTCAAACGGGAGAACGGGAGATTGTGCAAAAATGGGCTTTCGGCGGGAGATCTCCCGTCGAAAACGGGAGAGTTGGAGTCTCTGCACACGTACACACAGACAGACAGACAACGAAAGAAAGAGAGTGAGAGTGAGAGGTTTTTAGGGGGCGACATGGGATGACAAGATTGCAGCTTAAAAAATATCGATGAAAATGGATTTTTCATGTTGTCTTGTGTTGCCAAACTCAGCAGAGAGTTTGAAGTTGCTGACATACAAGTTGTGAGATGATAATCAATATTGTCGTGATAATAAACTTTAAGAGATCCCACTTATTTATGTGTGTGTGAGAGAGAGAGAGAGAGAGAGTGATGGATTTATAACTACATACACGCACACACACACACACACACACACACACACGATAGATACCATCATTATAATTATCATAATTATTTTTTTTTTTTAGGCTTGTCACATGGACCTTGGATTGATCGTGGTGTCACTGCGCAACTGCTTTGCGCCGTTTGACCCGGGAAGTAAAGGTCAACTGCATACCACCAAACATGCCTCATCAGTCACACACAAATAATGGGCAGAGAGCACAACCGCAAACAGCTGGGATTTGACCTTGAGATAATTATAAACGCGTTTCAAAACGCCATTGCGTTTATCTACTCACAGAACGGCGATCGTGGTCTCAAACGTGTTTCAAAACGCCCTTTGAATGGCGTTTCAAAACGGCGTTTCAAAACGCGTTTGAAAACACAGTTGCGTTTATCTAACCCAAGAAAATGCCTCAAACGCGTTTAGGATCGTGATTATGCCTCAGAAAATTTTTAGATAAACGCAAGACCCATCACATTTTCTTGACGAACAAAATCTGGAGCAAATCGGAGAGAGTGATGGGGAGGGGGGGGGGGGGGTCATCGACACTTACCTATACAAGCCAGAAAAAAAAAGAGAAAAAGATATTACGTGTGTTTGTTGATGGCGAATCCCTGTCCAAAGTAAATCTCACTTGGAGGCTGAATAATAGAGGGACTAATAGTTGTTATGGCGTGGCTTCAAAATATAGATGGCAATTTTCTGTGGTTCAAAGTTCGAAGTTCAAGGTTCGAATTTATTTTTCCAGAATCACCAAAGAAAGAAAAAAATCATACAATGTATAAGCAGAATACATTTGTAATAATTGCAAAACGCAAAATAACAAAATACATATGACATGTTAAAATGTGTAACAAAAATTAAGAAAACATATGTTTTTTTTTTCAGTATAGGGCTACTTATCATATTCATTTTAAGAATTAAATAAGGATGAGACTTGAATTGATGAATCTTTCTTGAAGGACGTACAGCGCCGAGGAATTCGAGAAGAAGAAGAGGAAGAAGAAGGGGGGAAAACCTTCACAAATTTCAGAAATTTAGTGAAATGAATTGGTTCAGATAAATAATGCACGAAAGGAACTGCGTCTAAGTATTTCTAAGCAAATGTACAGATATTAAAACATGTAGCACATGTGTCTGTAAAACAAGGACAAAAAAACCCCCAAAGAATTCTCATTATTTACAAGTGCGATACAGTCACCTTGACGACTGATGGAAAGCACTGACTGCCTTTGAAGGACAAGTTCACCTTCATAGACATGCGGGTTGAGTGAATGCAGCAATATTAGTGGAACACATCAATGAGAGTTTGATGAAAATCGGACAATCCGTTCAAAGTTATGAATTTTTGAAGTTTCTGCTCACTCACGGCTGGATGAGAAGAATACTATAGCTTGTGATGTCATATGAGTGCAACTATATAAAACAAGTATAAAGAAAATTCAAGATATTCGCACTTTTCTCACATAATAAAAGATCACTCGACTTCTCTCTTTTAGAAGTCAGGGGGAATAATATTACAGTAGTAGTTTATAGTAGTCTATTCTTTAAAAATCACACCCGTCACACGGACGGCCGGCCTAAAAAGGCCATATTGCACGTTACATAAGTCACAAGTCGAGGAAATGTGCACTTTATTCAAAAGTCAAGTTTTGTGAAATTTTCTGTTTATTTTCCTTATATCGTTGTACGCATGTGACATCATACACTGTAGTAGTCTTCTCCTCCAGCAATGATTGCACATAATATTTCAAAAATTCATAATTTTTGAACGGATTGTTGGATTTTCCCCAAACTTTTACAGATGTGTTTTACTAACATTGCTGCCTTCCCTCAATCCACGAGTATTAGAAGGTGAACTTGTCCTTTAAAGACCGCATGGGGAGTGTAACAATACACCAAGACCAACACAGTGATGTCTCCATCTCGCCCAAGCAATCCCACAGTGCTGTTTACACATACAATATTACATACTGTACCGAGCCATACGTCATGGGTACGTGGCAAACGCCTCCAAGGTCTTGTAACCCTCATGTGCTTGATCTTTGCCCCCACCTCACCCTTCGGGTAACACGATCTTTCTTTGGTTTTCCCCAACAATTCCCTTACGTTATGTTTTAACGAACTTTCTGCTTTTTGTGTATATGTATGTTTTTGTATATATATATATATATATATATATATATATATATATATATATATATATATAATTATGTATATGCGTGTTTTGTTGCCTTGTGAAATCGCCACAGCGAGAAACCGTAGCCGGTAGCAGACAAGGCACCAAAACACAGGTACGCCTAATACGCTGCTCTGCTTTACAGCATTGTGCACTTTTTATCAATCGTCAACAAACTACATTGTATATTCCCGACGGATATACACCCTACGGATACATACAGACATGTGTGTTTGTGTGTGTGTGTGTGTGAGCACATACATACATACACGCATAATTATCTATGGACCCAGCTTTAGGAAGACATTATATTCATGATTACTATATGGATACACTCGAAGTTAGGGAGACAATTTGTGTTTCCTTAACATTTTTAACTAGGCCTACATGTGTAATCTGTTCTCCCGGTGTATAGGAAATGTGTGCTTAATAAGTACCTACACACTGTGGGAACTGACTACATGTATAGCTTTATTTGATAAAGCATCATGTTAATACAGCCACACTGTAAGTTGAATGCTTCAATCTTCTCCATTACCGTTAATACGCTTTTACTTCATCAACTAAGTTGCGACATCCACTCGTTTGTTTGCAATATATATATATATATATATATATATATATATATATATATATATATATATATAATTATTATTATCATTATTTTATTTTTTTTTTTTGGGGGGGGGGAGGGAGGAAGGGTCCCACGTCTCCTGCAAATGAATTACCGATGTGAATAGTTGTCAATTGAAACGGTTGATGTGCCTGTGACATCAATGTTAGTAGTCTACTGCATTGGCAGCGAAGTCATAAAAATTATTACCTTCTATACACTGTACTTTCTGCAATTGGTATCTCGCAGGAGCGAGGAAAGGAACATCTGTCTGGAGTTATTTTTCTTCTTTTTTCCCCCTTCTTTCGCAGACTTTGACTAGAGACCCTTCAGCCTAGACAAAAGCCACAAACCATTACAGAACGATGGAAGCTAATGCATGACATAATTTACTTTTCTGGAGTTTTTTCCTAGCTGTTACTGTGTTTGATGATTTTTTTTTTCTTTTCATTTCAGTTGGCTGTTCCGCGATCTTTGGGATAACATTGAAAGAGAAGTGGCAACGAGACTGTATTTTGATGGGGATTTCCAGACCTGATGAATGGATTTGTGTATAACAAGGGGGGGGGGGGGAGGGGGAGAGTAAAATCAATACTTTTCACAATTATACAATTCTATCGTGTGAATGCAGGAGAAACGGGCGTGCCATGATAGATAGGGTAGTTTGAATCGATATCCATGTGTCCTGGGTTTTCCCCACAGCTAAATCACTCTATATTCATCCATATAATGTGTGGTTTCTCAGTTATGGTGGTATACAGTTTCTTCATGTCTTTTTGAAGCCCTGGGCTAAATGGAAGTGATGTTCAGAACACAAAAAAACGCTGGCAAAAAGAACACACACACACAATAGCACACACACACACACACACACAAATAAGACACAAAAGATAATATCAACAAATTAATATTAGCTGTTAAATGGTACGCGTGTGCTCTTTTTGAGGTGTTACAGCACCAAACGAGACACGATATCATTTCTTTCTGTGCGTGTGTGTATTAAGCATGCTCTATGAAAAAAAAAAAACAAGTTTGAGGAACCTACTCGTGAAAAATTGACCTCATTGTGTTCTGTGCACAATTTAGCTAAAGCTGGAAAGGAGGTCTTTAGATAAGTACACAACAGTCTAAGTGTAAGCACTATTTTGACATTTCAGTTGTAAAAACTGTGCGGTAGCAAGTTATCACTTTGTATTGTTAGGTTTTGTTCCGTTTTGTCCCTACAGCTAAAAGGAAAAAAAAAACACCCTATTACAATGACATGTGATGAAATTATAGTCCTTTAGATTCGTTATATTCTTTTTTCAATCATTCAGTGTCGTACTACGGTCATCTATGAAAGAATTTCAGTTCAGTTGACCCATTTTATCTTTATATTTCCATCTGTTTTAAAGAAATTACAAAACCATTGGCAGTAATACAACAAGTGAGAATACAAAATGTATACAACCATGTATTTTGATATAAATATATGCCGAACACAACCAAATCGTGATATAAGGTGTCGCAAGGAAGAAACAGAAATACGAAGGGGCTTAACTATATACAAAAATGCTAGCTTGTGAAACTGTAAGTGCTAATTTAATTTAACATTTACATCATCGGAATACCAAATCAAGAGCATTCTCTATTGTCGGATTGAGTGGAAGAATCTTCTTAAGCATTCAACTTGACTCGTCATCATCTCAGTTCGGAGTAAGTTCATTGAATTTAGCGTTAATCATTGTAAATATCTTAAGTGTGTTTTTGCTTTTTGTTTTGTCGTGCCAGTTTAGCTATACATTTTCATTTCATTTCATTTCATTTCATTTTCATATTTCTCACATATATCACAATAAAGTATATTGATACGAAAATTATACAGAACATAATTCAAAATAGAACTTCACCGGAATATTCAAAAGTTTGTCTTGGTATAAACACAAGGTCTGTATTCATGCGAGTTAAACTGAGATCATATAAATGCGAAAAATGATGGGGCCTGCGAAAAAGCAAGCTTGCATAGAGCCGCAGGTCCCGTGATAAAATCAGATTAGGGGAAGTATAAGTGCAGATATTTTTTTTTTTGCCACACTATAACTGGGGGATCTGATTAAAACGAACAAAGATCAGATCAAATAAGACATTATCTCTATTATGGATGAAATAAACTACGTGATGGTTTTACCCACAAGAGTCTTTTTTTATCGCACCATTCATTGACTCGTCTGTATTAGTTTCATTTTGCATACCTTTCTCTAGAATACACAAGATTGTAATCATGGAACGACACTAAATTTAAGACATACATATGTATAGATATCGGACAAAGAATATAGGGCGAAGCTAATTGACTCCTTTAAAGGGGGTCATCTCACTAGACCGACACTCACGAGTTATACAGCCCACGAGTTCGGCATTGAAAACAGGTTCATGAGTCATACAGCTCACGAGTCTTACAGCCCATGAGTTCGACACTAGGCAAATAACCCCCATGAGTTCGACACTAGGCAAATAAACCCCATGAGTTCGACGGTAGGTAAAAACAGCCCACGAGTTCGCCAGATTCAACACGGGACGTAATGTGTCGGTCTCATGGGCCTAGTTGGCTTAGTGTCGAACTCATGCTCATGGGCTGTATGACTCGTGAGCTGTATAACTCATGGGCTGTATGACTTGTGAACTGTTTGACTCGTGATCTGTATTATGACTCGTGGGTGTCGGTCTCATGTCGTGCACCCCTTTAAAGAGCATCGAGCATGTTGGCTGCTATTAACACACATACTTGTCCTTCGCAATATAGGACTGCTCGACCCAGAGTATAGAAACCTCGCAGTTCTCAAACAAAAACAAGGAAAAAAAAAATATTCAGCTCCCTGCCTAATTTCATCGGCGTTGCTTTCGAATTCGTGCATATGTGTTCACTTTCAAAATGTTGTCGAACACACCTTCTCATTTTGAAAGGTAGAATTTTAAATAGCGTAAATGATATTTCTTTTAATTCTATGCTTTTCTCGTCGCATTTGCTGTGTTATCTCATATTCCAATTTTGCATTACTCTTTACTATGATATTTGTTTAATTAAGTGGTTGATTAGTGATATTCTATAGGATTTTTTTTTCATTGTCAGAGTTTCCATTTGAAAGTTCATCTTTGCCATATATTTCTAAATATTTCTTTTCATTTTAACATTTCCTGCAAATGTCACTTTATACTGGTAAAACACTTGCAGAACGGTTAAAACATTTCTGAAACCACCCCTTTATTGCTTATCGACCCCCCCCCCCATGTCCGCATTCGTTTCTATAATATCAACTTAGGCCTGTTCATTCCTATAATGTATAGAGCGTCGTCAGATCTCCTATAGACCGGTCTTGCTGTATATGATGAATGACTGTTTCATCCAACCTTGCTATGTCTATTTGCCATGGTTGCGAGATCAATATTCACATTAAAATCTCCCGGGGCCGCTCCGTAGTCGTGCATTTCCATAAATGAATATATTTTGTATGAAAGTTGGGTTAAACGGGGCCTTTCACAAGATCGAAACCCACAAGTCATAATATATGGTCTACGAGTTCGACATCGAAAAATGGTCCATCTCTCACGATATACAGCCCACGAATCATACAGCCAATGAGCTCAACACACGGTCAAGAACAATATTGTCAACAGCTGTAGACAAACAAGGCCCCCGAGTTCGACACCAGGCAAGAGAGGACCAGGAGTTCGACATTAAAATAAATCATAACTCTTCCGCAACAGAGTGTACAACATAATGCTATTCCTATGTTATAACGACTTCTAAATAATGAACAATCAAACTTATTAAGATTTCAGACTGGGGTATATGGTTATGTTTATACTCCCTAAAACTGGACATTTCAAAATGTTGTGTACGCCTACAAGCTATAAAAACTAGTTTTTGAAGCGATGTCATTCTGAACTCATTATTTGGATGTTCCTATCGACTGTCAAGAACTATTAATTTGTGAAAATTAGAGAAACCTATCACTTCCCACTACATTGATTCGATTTGATAATTTTTTTAGATATAGTGCTATAAAGATTTTACTCTTTTTCTTTCCAGACTAGGTTTTAATTGCTCAAAATTTTCTCCTTAATGGATACACAACGCTCTCTCATTTGCATATCGGAACTTTTTGACCGATTCAGCTAATTCTTGATGGCATGTGACCTCAAAATTCATAACAGCTAGATTTCGTTATATGTGTCAAATAAAACATTCACCATGCAATTCTTTAATGAGATTTCTCCACTTATCAATGTCGACTATTAAACATGGAGATTCTTAAAAGATTTCACAAAACTCTCCACTAAGATATGACAAGTAATAAAAACACACAACATCACTTTACATCGTACATAATTATGTTATCTAGGATAAACTAAATGTAATCTATAAACGTCGATTGCTTATACATATTGGACTACAATTCACAAACTATATTGTGTTTCTCAACCGCTATATACATGGAGTGTTCAATAGCTTCGCCGTTAAATAGCCAGATTAAACTTCTCTTTCGCGGACACGCAATTTCAGTTTCCATCTTATCTTGTCCTTACAATTTATTTTGGTCTCATAAAATTATGTGTCTGATTAATTGCTCGATATTTTTATACATTGAAGTACCATTAATCTGGTTCCAAATCTGATCTTTTTTTTTTTTGGTCCACTGTATTAGTTTTACTTTTCATTTCATTTCATCATATTCCTTGCAGGACTGAGGTGTCTTGTAGTGAACGTATCAAGGAATCATGTTGCAATGTGACCACAGAATGTCTTCTCAGAGACGTCTCTGTCATAGTCTGTCGCATGTTCTGTATTTTGAGGTTTTTGTTTGTAAAACACGGTTGAAAACAGTCAATTAAAGGGTATAACCATTCATGTTTGTTTTGAAAGTTCGAGAAAATTCACATACAAACTGAAAGCTTCTACTGTCTCACAGAATTTTTCGGATGTACAAAGCAGTCACAATTCAGCGACCGTTGGCGGGATTTCTTTGATGTAATGATCGTCGCCGACACATGATTATGCTGTGCATCTTAATGAGTACATTCAGGTGTCTGGACAATAACGATTGTGTGATCATGTATCGTCACTAACAAAAGAATCGTTTCCCTCATTTCAGTCTTGTTTCGCTGATGTGCCTTTTTTAGACGGAAATGTTTTTGAATAAATACAGATGATGAGGAGCAGCAAACCTGAAATCATGACAAATTTTATGTCAAACGATGGGTAATTGTTGATTCGCACATTTTCGCACACGCATAAGACCTTCAGTTGCCTAACACTCATGGCAAGATATACCTGTTCTCTACCATTACCGTCCATTTTTGCTCTGGAATAAGCTGCTTTATTGCTTATCGACCCCCCCCCCCCATGTCCGCATTCGTTTCTATAATATCAACTTAGGCCTGTTCATTCCTATAATGTATAGAGCGTCGTCAGATCTCCTATAGACCGGTCTTGCTGTATATGATGAATGACTGTTTCATCCAACCTTGCTATGTCTATTTGCCATGGTTGCGAGATCAATATTCACATTAAAATCTCCCGGGGCCGCTCCGTAGTCGTGCATTTCCATAAATGAATATATTTTGTATGAAAGTTGGGTTAAACGGGGCCTTTCACAAGATCGAAACCCACAAGTCATAATATATGGTCTACTAGTTCGACATCGAAAAATGGTCCATCTCTCACGATATACAGCCCACGAATCATACAGCCAATGAGCTCAACACACGGTCAAGAACAATATTGTCAACAGCTGTAGACAAACAAGGCCCCCGAGTTCGACACCAGGCAAGAGAGGACCAGGAGTTCGACATTAAAATAAATCATAACTCTTCCGCAACAGAGTGTACAACATAATGCTATTCCTATGCTATAACGACTTCTAAATAATGAACAATCAAACTTATTAAGATTTCAGACTGGGGTATATGGTTATGTTTATACTCCCTAAAACTGGACATTTCAAAATGTTGTGTACGCCTACAAGCTATAAAAACTAGTTTTTGAAGCGATGTCATTCTGAACTCATTATTTGGATGTTCCTATCGACTGTCAAGAACTATTAATTTGTGAAAATTAGAGAAACCTATCACTTCCCACTACATTGATTCGATTTGATAATTCTTTTAGATATAGTGCTATAAAGATTTTACTCTTTTTCTTTCCAGACTAGGTCTTAATTGCTCAAAATTTTCTCCTTAACGCTCTCTCATTTGCATATCGGAACTTTTTGACCGATTCAGCTAATTCTTGATGGCATGTGACCTCAAAATTCATAACAGCTAGATTTCGTTATATGTGTCAAATAAAACATTCACCATGCAATTCTTTAATGAGATTTCTCCACTTATCAATGTCGACTATTAAACATGGAGATTCTTAAAAGATTTCACAAAACTCACTACTAAGATATGACAAGTAATAAAAACACACAACATCACTTTACATCGTACATAATTATGTTATCTAGAATAAACTAAATGTAATCTATAAACGTCGATTGCTTATACATATTGGACTACAATTCACAAACTATATTGTGTTTCTCAACCGCTATATACATGGAGTGTTCAATAGCTTCGCCGTTAAATAGCCAGATTAAACGTCTCTTTCGCGGACACGCAATTTCAGTTTCCATCTTATCTTGTCCTTACAATTTATTTTGGTATCATAAAATTATGTGTCTGATTAATTGCTCGATATTTTTATACATTGAAGTACCATTAATCCGGTTCCAAATCTGATTTTTTTTTTGTCCAATGTATTAGTTTTACTTTTCATTTATTCATCATATTCCTTGCAGGACTGAGGTGTCTTGTAGTGAACGTATCAAGGAATCATGTTGCAATGTGACCACAGAATGTCTTCTCAGAGACGTCTCTGTCATAGTCTGTCGCATGTTCAGTATTTTGAGGTTTTTGTTTGTAAAACACGGTTGAAAACAGTCAATTAAAGGGTAAACCATTCATGTTTGTTTTGAAAGTTCGAGAAAATTCACATACAAACTGAAAGCTTCTACTGTCTCACAGAATTTTTTCGGATGTACAAAGCAGTCACAATTCAGCGACCGTTGGCGGGATTTCTTTGATGTAATGATCGTCGCCGACACATGATTATGCTGTGCATCTTAATGAGTACATTCAGGTGTCTGGACAATAACGATTGTGTGATCATGTATCGTCACTAACAAAAGAATCGTTTCCCTCATTTCAGTCTTGTTTCGCTGATGTGCCTTTTTTAGACGGAAATGTTTTTGAATAAATACAGATGATGAGGAGCAGCAAACCTGAAATCATTACAAATTTTATGTCAAACGATGGGTAATTGTTGATTCGCACATTTTCGCACACGCATAAGACCTTCAGTTGCCTAACACTCATGGCAAGATATACCTGTTCTCTACCATTACCGTCCATTTTTGCTCTGGAATAAGCTGCTTTATTGCTTATCGACCCCCCCCCCCCCCCCCCATGTCCGCATTCGTTTCTATAATATCAACTTAGGCCTGTTCATTCCTATAATGTATAGAGCGTCGTCAGATCTCCTATAGACCGGTCTTGCTGTATATGATGAATGACTGTTTCATCCAACCTTGCTATGTCTATTTGCCATGGTTGCGAGATCAATATTCACATTAAAATCTCCCGGGGCCGCTCCGTAGTCGTGCATTTCCATAAATGAATATATTTTGTATGAAAGTTGGGTTAAACGGGGCCTTTCACAAGATCGAAACCCACAAGTCATAATATATAGTCTACGAGTTCGACATCGAAAAATGGTCCATCTCTCACGATATACAGCCCACGAATCATACAGCCAATGAGCTCAACACACGGTCAAGAACAATATTGTCAACAGCTGTAGACAAACAAGGCCCCCGAGTTCGACACCAGGCAAGAGAGGACCAGGAGTTCGACATTAAAATAAATCATAACTCTTCCGCAACAGAGTGTACAACATAATGCTATTCCTATGCTATAACGACTTCTAAATAATGAACAATCAAACTTATTAAGATTTCAGACTGGGGTATATGGTTATGTTTATACTCCCTAAAACTGGACATTTCAAAATGTTGTGTACGCCTACAAGCTATAAAAACTAGTTTTTGAAGCGATGTCATTCTGAACTCATTATTTGGATGTTCCTATCGACTGTCAAGAACTATTAATTTGTGAAAATTAGAGAAACCTATCACTTCCCACTACATTGATTCGATTTGATAATTCTTTTAGATATAGTGCTATAAAGATTTTACTCTTTTTCTTTCCAGACTAGGTCTTAATTGCTCAAAATTTTCTCCTTAACGCTCTCTCATTTGCATATCGGAACTTTTTGACCGATTCAGCTAATTCTTGATGGCATGTGACCTCAAAATTCATAACAGCTAGATTTCGTTATATGTGTCAAATAAAACATTCACCATGCAATTCTTTAATGAGATTTCTCCACTTATCAATGTCGACTATTAAACATGGAGATTCTTAAAAGATTTCACAAAACTCACTACTAAGATATGACAAGTAATAAAAACACACAACATCACTTTACATCGTACATAATTATGTTATCTAGAATAAACTAAATGTAATCTATAAACGTCGATTGCTTATACATATTGGACTACAATTCACAAACTATATTGTGTTTCTCAACCGCTATATACATGGAGTGTTCAATAGCTTCGCCGTTAAATAGCCAGATTAAACGTCTCTTTCGCGGACACGCAATTTCAGTTTCCATCTTATCTTGTCCTTACAATTTATTTTGGTATCATAAAATTATGTGTCTGATTAATTGCTCGATATTTTTATACATTGAAGTACCATTAATCCGGTTCCAAATCTGATTTTTTTTTTTGTCCAATGTATTAGTTTTACTTTTCATTTATTCATCATATTCCTTGCAGGACTGAGGTGTCTTGTAGTGAACGTATCAAGGAATCATGTTGCAATGTGACCACAGAATGTCTTCTCAGAGACGTCTCTGTCATAGTCTGTCGCATGTTCAGTATTTTGAGGTTTTTGTTTGTAAAACACGGTTGAAAACAGTCAATTAAAGGGTAAACCATTCATGTTTGTTTTGAAAGTTCGAGAAAATTCACATACAAACTGAAAGCTTCTACTGTCTCACAGAATTTTTTCGGATGTACAAAGCAGTCACAATTCAGCGACCGTTGGCGGGATTTCTTTGATGTAATGATCGTCGCCGACACATGATTATGCTGTGCATCTTAATGAGTACATTCAGGTGTCTGGACAATAACGATTGTGTGATCATGTATCGTCACTAACAAAAGAATCGTTTCCCTCATTTCAGTCTTGTTTCGCTGATGTGCCTTTTTTAGACGGAAATGTTTTTGAATAAATACAGATGATGAGGAGCAGCAAACCTGAAATCATGACAAATTTTATGTCAAACGATGGGTAATTGTTGATTCGCACATTTTCGCACACGCATAAGACCTTCAGTTGCCTAACACTCATGGCAAGATATACCTGTTCTCTACCATTACCGTCCATTTTTGCTCTGGAATAAGCTGCTTTATTGCTTATCGACCCCCCCCCCCCCCATGTCCGCATTCGTTTCTATAATATCAACTTAGGCCTGTTCATTCCTATAATGTATAGAGCGTCGTCAGATCTCCTATAGACCGGTCTTGCTGTATATGATGAATGACTGTTTCATCCAACCTTGCTATGTCTATTTGCCATGGTTGCGAGATCAATATTCACATTAAAATCTCCCGGGGCCGCTCCGTAGTCGTGCATTTCCATAAATGAATATATTTTGTATGAAAGTTGGGTTAAACGGGGCCTTTCACAAGATCGAAACCCACAAGTCATAATATATAGTCTACGAGTTCGACATCGAAAAATGGTCCATCTCTCACGATATACAGCCCACGAATCATACAGCCAATGAGCTCAACACACGGTCAAGAACAATATTGTCAACAGCTGTAGACAAACAAGGCCCCCGAGTTCGACACCAGGCAAGAGAGGACCAGGAGTTCGACATTAAAATAAATCATAACTCTTCCGCAACAGAGTGTACAACATAATGCTATTCCTATGCTATAACGACTTCTAAATAATGAACAATCAAACTTATTAAGATTTCAGACTGGGGTATATGGTTATGTTTATACTCCCTAAAACTGGACATTTCAAAATGTTGTGTACGCCTACAAGCTATAAAAACTAGTTTTTGAAGCGATGTCATTCTGAACTCACTATTTGGATGTTCCTATCGACTGTCAAGAACTATTAATTTGTGAAAATTAGAGAAACCTATCACTTCCCACTACATTGATTCGATTTGATAATTTTTTTTAGATATAGTGCTATAAAGATTTTACTCTTTTTCTTTCCAGACTAGGTTTTAATTGCTCAAAATTTTCTCCTTAATGGATACACAACGCTCTCTCATTTGCATATCGGAACTTTTTGACCGATTCAGCTAATTCTTGATGGCATGTGACCTCAAAATTCATAACAGCTAGATTTCGTTATATGTGTCAAATAAAACATTCACCATGCAATTCTTTAATGAGATTTCTCCACTTATCAATGTCGACTATTAAACATGGAGATTCTTAAAAGATTTCACAAAACTCTCCACTAAGATATGACAAGTAATAAAAACACACAACATCACTTTACATCGTACATAATTATGTTATCTAGAATAAACTAGTAATCTATAAACGTCGATTGCTTATACATATTGGACTACAATTCACAAACTATATTGTGTTTCTCAACCGCTATATACATGGAGTGTTCAATAGCTTCGCCGTTAAATTAATAGCCAAATTAAACTTCTCTTTCGCGAACACGCAATTTCAGTTTCCATCTTATCTTGTCCTTACAATTTATTTTGGTATCATAAAATTATGTGTCTGATTAATTGCTCGATATTTTTATACATTGAAGTACCACCAATCTGGTTCCAAATCTGATCTTTTTTTTTTTTGGTCCAATGTATTAGTTTTACTTTTCATTTATTCATCATATTCCTTGCAGGACTGAGGTGTCTTGTAGTGAACGTATCAAGGAATCATGTTGCAATGTGACCACAGAATGTCTTCTCAGAGACGTCTCTGTCATAGTCTGTCGCATGTTCAGTATTTTGAGGTTTTTGTTTGTAAAACACGGTTGAAAACAGTCAATTAAAGGGTATAACCATTCATGTTTGTTTTGAAAGTTCGAGAAAATTCACATACAAACTGAAAGCTTCTACTGTCTCACAGAATTTTTCGGATGTACAAAGCAGTCACAATTCAGCGACCGTTGGCGGGATTTCTTTGATGTAATGATCGTCGCCGACACATGATTATGCTGTGCATCTTAATGAGTACATTCAGGTGTCTGGACAATAACGATTGTGTGATCATGTATCGTCACTAACAAAAGAATCGTTTCCCTCATTTCAGTCTTGTTTCGCTGATGTGCCTTTTTCAGACGGAAATGTCTTTGAATAAATACAGATGATGAGGAGCAGCAAACCTGAGATCATGACAAATTTTATGTCAAACGATGGGTAATTGTTGATTCGCACATTTTCGCACACGCATAAGACCTTGCCTAACACTCATGGCAAGATATACCTGTTCTCTATACCATTCCCGTCCCTTTTTGTTCTGGAATAAGCTGCGGAAAAGTGAAATATTGAGATCACAACTGACAATCATTCTGCCAAAATATTAGCTTTCTTCTAAAAACTGCCTGCTTCTCCCAAGCGAAATTGTTTGAGGTATGATTTCCTAACATAGACCACAACTGCACATTCACTTTACTTGATTTTGGTGAGTTATTTTCTTCTGCGCATAATAATTTTAGATTTCTCGAATCTCCGTCTTGTTCTTTTCCCCGGCTTGCTGGCGGTGACGATCATAGGTTCAAAGCAGTGAAGCATGCTAAAAATATCTTTGTGGCGCTTGAGATGTACCAGTGCATGAATTAATTAACGATACGATGAATGTCCATGTGCATTAGGTCCATATATCCGCCGAGTGGCCCGGGATTCCCCACACCCCCACTGACACACCCCACACTTTCCAGCAATAGACCGATTCTGCAATGTATTCAAATTTTATGCGTACAAGCTTTGTTCACAAAAGTTTTCCCTAACAACAACAAAGCTTGCCCGAGGATTCACTAGCAACAACTAAAGCGAATTCCTCCCTATGGAACTTAATGGAAGGGAGAAGGTGAATGAAAGGTTTCGTTACTATATAGCAGTGACTAAGCTGTTTAGGAAAAGACACATCCATTATCAATGGATGACAGATTTATTCTGTTTATGTCCTAACATTAACAAGAGTTCCAATCTGACAATCGCTAATTCCGATGCGTGGAACCCCAATACTCAAGCCAATGGTTCAAGCTAATGATCAATACAACTATGAGTTATCGGTTTTAATACAGATGTTGCTTTTTTATACAAATACCGTGAAATGAAGTGAAAATTTAAAGGGACTGTACAGTACTGGTTGAGGTGGGGATTCATGTTTTCAACATTCCTAAGTGAGATCATGGGAAACCTCTTATGAAATATGAAAGAGCATGTAATTTCAAAAAGGATCGAACGTTTATATGATGAAAATTGGTTTTCAAATGGCTGAGATATCCCAAAAAGTGCTAATAATAAAAGGCGACATGCCACAACTTTATTAGGATCTCTTTGTTTCACCTTGTTTTTGGATATCTCAGCCATTTCAAGACCGATTTTCATCAAATAAACTTTTGATACCCCTTAGAATTGCATGCTCTTTGACATCTCATAGAGTGGTTTCTGAATATCTTGCAAAACGTTAAATGCTAAATCTTCACCTCGACCAGAACTGTACACACCCTTTAATTTGCCTGAATGTACAAAAACATCCCGATATCAAAAATAACTGTAAGGGTCAATTTACAGTAGTATTGGCAAGGAGGCGGGTGAGGCACCTCTATAGCAGCTGTTGCCTGGTATTAGTAACTAAAATGCTGCCTACAAAATCAAGTCCCAATAATGATTAAAAAAAAAAATGGGTGAATGGAAATGCTGTATGGAGAATGGCGAACCATTTAGACATAGAGCTATAGATCCATGTTACATTACACCGGATCGAAAATTGAACGAAAAAAAAAGCACAGTAACGTGAGGTCTTGAAACCATGCAGCCAAATGAAAAAAAAAAAAAAATGTCGTTGAAATGGGGCAGAAATACTAAAGTTGTGAAATTCCAGAGTGTGACCTTTTAACACGATGCTGGGACAGTTATCAATCACTTTTTGACAATCATGGATTGCATAAAATCCCACTACGAATGTGACAAGGTGACTTGTCCCTTTAAATCGATGTACGAGTACAATGTACATGTATTATAGTACACAGTCTGGTTCTTCGCCTATAGTTCCAGACTGGGCAGTGCACAGCGGGAACGACAAATCCGCGCCGAATCAATCCTGAATGGACCGACAAAAGGAGCACGCATTACACCAGCGGGATTTCAGAGCACTTGCGCAGTATCGCCCTTGCCCACGACCGAGGAAGGTACGCACTAATAAAAGTCATAAGCTACGTCGACCATCAACGTCTCGCCATGGCTTCATACATCTCATTTATCGCCATTTTCTTGTCTCTGTGCCTTACAGGTAAGTGTAGGCCTTGTTTTTGACACGCCAGAGTCCATTTTACAGGTACTTTCAATTCTGTAGAGGTGAATTTGTTATATCTCGCGGGAGAACTGTAATCATTCATAGATGCGTCGTTACTACGTTTGTCCCCACGTACAGTACACCTGACACAATACATGGGTGCTTTGCGTTCGTCTCTTATTATATAATGTGCGCACTTTCTCCGGATGGTCAGGTGCTTGCAGTTTTGATCTGCTACAGCACTGTGTCGTGATAGAGAGTGTATTTTATCACTTTTTTGAAGGGTTGGGCCCCCGAGCCTAAGCATCTGCTAAGCTGTCCAATGTGGTGTACTATTCTGTTATTTTTGATCGTATAGACATCGTAAGCATGAACCACAGTCCCGTAGATCAAGTGGGATTGATATGAAATACAGAGCAGATGCCTGAGGAGGATATTAAAGGTGTTGGGTGCATGCAGGCTGTTCCATATTACGTTTTAGTTGTGTTGTGGTTGCACCTGTGTGATGGGTTTGTTTACAATCGGTCTACCAATACCATGTGCACCATGGCCATGTGAGCGAGCGAGCCCACTCTACGTACGTATCGTCAGCCACACCCCACGGCCCATTATATTAATGACGTCACTCGATCGAAAAAGCACGCGAGTGCCTTCATCTGGCCCCTGAGCTGCTGCGTTGAGCGATTGATATAATATCCAGCAGCTTCATCATGACATTACAATCCATCACTCATTTGGAGTTTGCGAGAAAGAAAATTCCGATTCAATATTTGTTAAGAGTATAAATTACCATGCCGGAAAAAAAGAAGCTTCCTTTAGTCTAAAGTACAAAAGGAAAACAGGATCGAGTGACAGAAAGTCACTGACCTCATCAGCATTTTTTTCTATGTTCCTGTTCCGCTTTTGCGACCTTTTGATTTTACACAGGCATCATCGTGCATACGCATGGATTTGCATTCAATTATACCAAGCTGTATTGTGACGTCACTTCCGCTGCAGTCACAACAGCCAGAGATATTGTTATCGCATTGCTAACATGAACAATGAAAGGTTGTGGATGAAAAGAATACCAAGCATTTTATGTATACCTCCATGTATTCCACAGTCTACCCGGGCGTAGTATACGAGTTGGAGATGGGGGGGGGGGGGGGGGAGTGACATTCCTATGAATGTTTAAGGTGATGAGCTTTGATGAATAGAATAACATCTGATAAACAGTAGTAGAAGTTTCATCACAATCGAGGAGAAACTGAGAATTCTAATGGAATTTCACGTTTTTATAAAACGTTTGATGATCAGATAGACCCTCCTTTTTCCTGTCTAGTTCATTTCAGCAATGTTCAGCGAGAGAGAAATTGAGTGACTACTTCTGTAGGATCCTATACACAGGTTAGTGAGGACAGTTGAATTGGGGTGATATTTATTATCGGCACTTACTTTCCCTCTACATGCCCTACGTGCATTTGTCTCTTAACATGACTGAAGGCCGCTGAAGGAATAAACGCGAACGTCGAGCGACTTTCGTAAAATCTGTGTCGGTCTACGATTCTGTTTGTCTTCAAAGTGGAGGGCATGATAACCTTGAACGTGTGAGAGTTGCCTTCTTTCATTGTATCCTTAGACAAGCATTGTTCTAGACCTGCAATACGGAATAAAAAAAAAAAGATGTCAAGTTTGTGTGTATGTATAGCCTACACTGTGTGTGTGTGTGTGTGTGTATGTGTGTATTATGTGTGTGTGTGTGTATGTTTCCGTTTATATCCATGAAACCACGCTATACATCCGCACAATGGGTACCACACCGGATAATAAAGGTCCTTTATACTGTGAAAGAAAGAAAAACTTTCGTTAACGATACAGAGCTGTACGCATTTGAACTTTGCGACACACACATCAAGCCTAAGTGTATAGTCTATTGACAATGACATGTAAGAATTTCGAGACACATGTACAACGTAAATGAGATACAAGTGAAGAGTTTGTTCGCAAAAACCGATAAGTCCATATTTGAAGATTTTGAAGTACGGTCTCTGTCATAAAGTACAAAATAATACCTTTTAAATGATTTATTGGTCACTACATATAAAGGTACATTTTTGAAGTTATGGTCAAAAGAAGCAAAAATTTTCTTATTATTCTCTTTATTTTTGTTGACCTTTAATCGCAAATATCTCCATTTGGCAAATGTGGATTTATCGGTTTTTGCAAACAAACTCTTCAAGTGGAATGTTAATTGAATAGGTTAATATCAACACCAAGGAGCTTTTATAAGGGTTCTCTTTGATCAACACCCATGGAACGAATTAGCTTGAGTTGATGAATGTTATTTTTTGTTTATTCATTGTTCAAAGGAAATTTTTGCCATTTGGTGGCTTGACTCGATTTTCTTTTAATTCTTCAATGGGGCTTTATTAAACCGTCGTCAGTGGTGGATGGGCGGGGGGCACACAAGCCAAGCCCCCCCCCCCCCCCTTTTTTTTTTTTTCTTGTCAGCTGATCAAACCAGGAAGTGGCACGAGAAACGAGGAAAAAAAAAGAAAATGCACCGGAGCCGTTTTGTTTGTTTTGTTTTGTTTTTGCTTTTGCTTTTTGCTTGTCAACTGATTAAACCCGAAAGTGGCACCAGAAATATTATTTGCCCCCCCCCCTTTCACAGAATTCCTGGATCCGCTCCTGACCGTAGATTTGCAAGGACTATTCACTTATACCTGCAATTAAAGGAAGTAATTAATTACCCATCCTACATACCCGCATCACCTTTCTATACACAGAATAATCATTTACGGGTCATCAAAGAAAACCAGCAGTGCTCGCTATGTGACAGTGAAATCCGCCTCTAACGGAGGAGGGATACGCTATCATTGAAATCTTCAGGGACTTGTGTTTGTCTTTTTTTTTCGCTGTAGATTAAAAAAAAAAAACACATGATTCTTGGGAGATGTGAAAACGTAGGCTTACATAATTACAGTCAGCCTCCCCTAAGTCGATGTCGCACAAGTCTAAGGATTAGCTAAGTCGTGGTTGTAAACAATCGTCATGTGCTAATTCTATTGGATGTAAGTCGAAAGTTACGTTAGTGGAAGGAATTTCTGCGGTTCCTTTGGATCCGACGTATAGGCGGGGTTGACTGTATATTTAAGAGTAGTACCAGCAACCACCCCCCCCCCCTCCCCCGCCATGTGAACATTATTTTAATCACTTGAACATATTTCAGGACTTAAATTCAGGACTTAGACGAAACAGTTTCCTTTACCGAAAAAAAAAGACACAGTGACAAAAGACATTGATCTTTCATGTATCAATTCCTTTGCGTTGTTCTTGATCTGGACTGTCATTGCGTAGCTATGGACAATTATTTGCTTTTTGTACTCCAGGGAGGCATTTCATGAAATGTTTTGGTCGGATATTTTTCTGACAAACTGTTACAAGCTACAGAAATTCTTGCATCTGATTGGCTGAGAGCAAATTTGTCCGACAACATTGTCGGACAAAATGCTTCATGAAATGCTCCCCCCCCCCCCGACCTATGCGCGAGCGCCCCCCCCCCCCCCCCCCCCCCCCTTCACGGAAATGTCAGGTGACGCAGGTAGACGTCATGTGATTGCTGTTTTGGCCACCTGCAGTGAGAGAGATATGAACTAGTCTTTACACAATGCTCCGTCGTGATTTATTCAGCCCTCGATTCTATTCCTTTCCATTTTAAAGGAAAAGCCCACCTTAATATATAGGTATGTGGATTGAGTGAATGCAGCAATATTAGTAGAACACATCAGTGAAAGTTTGGGGAAAATCGGACAATCCGTTCAAAAGTTGATTATTTACCCCCATGAGGATGTGGTGAAAAAAAAATAATTGAATCAATAAATAGTGTATCTTGTAGACACACGAACATTAGGTAAACGATCCTCAACATAATTGATTCCCACACTCTGGAATTCGCTGCTCCTGAGGGGAGTACCCCCTGAATTCTTTTATGAAGACTCTGAAAACTTCCCTGTTGAGACATTAATTATAGTATGTTTAAATGTCAAGCGCATAGTATACTAAAGATCATTATGATGCGCTTGTATAGTTGTGAATACGAAATTAAATTATCAGTATGCAATGATGACGTACAGTTGCGAATATAGAATTTGGTGAAAATTTTTGTAAACCCCCTCTTATTCGTGCGAAAACTTCCATGTGGAAGTACTATCGAAGTCAGCTTAAGCCTCGAGTAGATTTCACGTAAAAAGTTCCAAAGAAAAAACAACAAACCGAAAGAAAATAAAATCAAAGCCTGTTTCTTATAAACCAATGAATTTGTTTTCTCTCTCATTTTTTTTTTGGATGAACTAAATGAATAACTTTGTCGAAAATATTTGCAGATGTGAGACCTTCCAGTAAGAATCGTCCCAATCACCTATTATACCTCTCTGAGTCATACGCTCAGTTGGCACTGATTTATAGGTTGCTTAGCAGCAGCATAATATTGACGCAGTTATCATTATAATTATCAGTTTCAGAATCATTTTATTCCCCCTTCGAAAATGTTGAGGGAGTGGGGTAACACAATGATAGACTTGGCAAGAGCTTTGAAAGTACACGTGAAATTTCATGCGTTGCGGGACAGAGGAATTACATTGTATATAGTTCATCGAGTTCCGAGCCATAAACCGCGAGTGAAATGCGCTTGCTTCTCATAGCGATTTTTTTTTTTTGTTGTTGCTAAGAGGGTCTTTGATTGAAGACTAACATGAAAGAAGCTGTCATAACACTGTTCTCTCCACCCCCCCCCCCCCCAATATGTGTGTGGGTGTGTGTGTGTGTGGGGGGGGGGGAAGGGTCAGATAAGTATATGATAGAAATGTGCTCAGTATGGCAGGGGCCCTTTGTCAGAATTTATCCATTTATTATGTACAATAACATGTCCTCGGGGAAGAGTGGCTTATTTGAAGTATGATTCATGCCTACCCAACTGATGAGAAACAATTTATTTTTGTATTTATGTGTTTGATCTTTATAACGAATAGTGATTTTTATTTTCGTACGCCGCGGATCAAATTAAAGTTGGAAAAGTTAACGAATCCAAACGAAAAGCAAGTACGTTTTACTGAGACGGAGCCCAATCAACCTGTGTGGACAGTGATCTCTATGGCTCTAGTACAGGAATAAATGCATAATCATGTATACAAGTGCACATAAAAGAAAAGAAATGTTACTTTGACACGTCAATGTTAAAATCGGTAAATTCTGCCGATTTACTCATAGCAGAGGATGGAGAAATGTTCAAGCTTTAAAAAAAAAAGATGCAAGTTATGCTGACACCATTAGGATTGTAAATGAAAAGTAATATCACCATGAGATTAAGTAAAACCAGTTTTGAAATGTTCCCTTTCATGGGATTTACAGATTTTTTTATATCTTCACAATAATCACATTACTATCAGCTTTATGTATAGAACCATGTAGCTCAGTTTTGTTTTGTTTTGTTTTTTGTCATACAGTGGTACAATGGTAAATTCAACATTTGCAGTGTCACTCAAACTTATGTAAATGATGAATTTAAACACGCAATATGTTGGATTCAGCATTTCGTTTTTTAGAGTGCAGCTTGAAACATTATGAGGCGATCCTTTTAGATACTCTTGTGTTAGTACCGACTGATTAAATTCGACTGCTGAAACGTCGGCATCACTCCATCGTATCTGCCTCACCTTATAATGAATACTAGTACTGCAATATAAACGCGTCTGATTAATCAGTCGACATGTCGCCGCAAGGGAAAATGATGTGTTGTGTCGAGTGTACAGAAAGGAGCCCTGGTTCCAACAACGTTAAAGGGTTCTGACGCCAACTCACAGCACCCCCTCCCCCTTTTTTATATGTACAATGTTAATGTATAATGTTAAACTGGAAAGTGCGATGACCTATCCTGGCTTTAGACATGTTAGTCAGCAGATTTTTCCATTCGCGTTTAAGTGGTAAAGACAAAAAGATCGACTATTGATAAAATCTCAAGTAGAACTTGTCTGGACTTAAACATCCAACGGGGCAGACAATAATATCAAAACACACCACAGGTAAACAAAACCTCACCGAATATTTACGGAGATTCGATCCGTCACGCCTTTGGCACACATTCTCCATCCTTTTTCCTTTCTTCCTCTTCTTCTTCTTCTTCTCCCTCTTCTTCTTCTTCTTCTTCTTCTTCTTCTTGTTTTAGTTGTTATTTCGAGAACCATTGGATGTTTCACTTACCCATGTTTCACTTTAACGCAGTGCAAAACATAACTCTACGAACCTTACAGCAAAACTGGTATTCAGCAAAATCAACAGAAGAAAAAAATGATTGTAAATACTGTACATTCAATTAAAAAAGAAATGAAATTGATGCTTTCCAAAGTTTTGATTGATGGACCATTCTGGTCATCTGTTATTAACAAGTTCATCTTTTGCTTGACATGCGTGAACAATCCCATGATTGATAAATTCCATTATTATGTCGGACAAGCTTATATGCACTTTGTCGTTTTGGAAACTAGTGAAGTACGCGTGAGTACCATTAATTCGACTGTTGAAACTTCGACATCACACCCTCATATCGTCTGTTGAGAATGAGAAGGGCTTTAAGTCTTCTCGAACACTATGGGTTTTGTGGTCACTTAACGCCCTTATCATTCTCAACCGACGATATATGCCTTATAATCCTAATGAATACGAATATCATATAATATGACAATTACAGCCAAAATTTGTGCACATGATCTATTAAACTCCGAACTGCATGGCTTTATATACTAGTCATTCGCAGCGAATTCAGTTTGTATTAGTGACATCCAACACTGATGATGTAAATTTACCAGCAGAATTTATGTCGTAAATATTTTTACTCTCCCGGGTATACCCGTCCATATCTGAGACATCTGTATCCGAATTGCCAGTCTTTATCAATATGCATATCTTGTTACTAGTGCTCGAAATCGATCCCGACCTGAACATGCGCGGTACGTGTATGTCATGGGCAATTCCGCGAAAAATGTTACTTTTCCTAAAAATCCTAAATCTGCAATACTTTGAAAAATATATGAGCTACAGGGACAAATTTAGTATCAAATGCTAGAACTTGTCAAGTTCTTTCATTTAAGTGGTAATTTGATACAACTGAAGTGCATTTAGGCATTCTTTTCTTTAAAAAACCCATTTTGGGGCAAAATTTTTCATAATTTTTGTAAAAACACACAATCTTTGACTGTCATTATTCCATATTCAGCAACACTTCAGCATTTGTGTCAAAGTGGTTTATGGTTAAGAATGAACCAAAAAACACTATTAGCCTTGTATGAGATACGAACTGTGTTAGAATATGAATATTGGGACTTAAAAAAGTGGACAAAGTTGTAATGTCCGTAACGCTACATTTGTGAACCTGTTACCGCTAGAGTGAATGCTGAATGTGTTGTACACAATTACCAATCTACAACTTAAACAGGACCTGAGCATTCATTTCAGAAGAAAATTCCTTTCACTTGATGCTCTGATTCATAAATTTCTCAACATATCCACATGGAGGTAAATAATCGTGTCCGAAAAATGTAATGTCCGTAACGGCAAACATATTGTGTAATATCTACCGAATGATTTATAGTAACTGATCAAAACTTGGACTGTTAACATTTCAGGATGAATGGGTTAGAATAAACCATGAATGGATAAAGAATGATTATGCTGAGTTGTTGAAATAAGCCCACAAAGTCACAAAAAATTCTCTAAATGTAATGTACGTAACGCTGGAATTGCCCTTATGTTTCATAATAAGTGTATACTAGGTTTGAGTGCAACGTCGCGCGTCGGACTGAAATGCCGAGTCTTGCCCATTCTCAAACCTAATTTCTTTCCCATTTTTAATGTATAATTTGTGTGTGTGTGTGTGTGTGTGTGTGTGTGTGTGTGTTCGTTTGTGAGTATATCTTGATGTGCGAAATGCCAGGCATCTGCATTTTGAGCCCGATTTCATTTTCATGGAAGCAAATGTCGCAGGAGCAAATGTCATGGAATCTCAGAAAGCGGAATTCTTGTCATTACCATGACACTTTAAGGAATGGCATAGTATTTGTCGAGGTTAAAGGATTTAGCTTTTTTTAAAATCTTGTAATATAGGGTCCATGGTTTAACTGTTTGCGAGACACTTAGAAATTGCTGTATGAAATGATAAAGAGCATTTTATTACAATTCTACGATGACTTCCAAGTTTATTTGATGAAGATCAGTTTTAAAGTGGCTATGAAATAAAAAAACAAACAAAGTAAAACAAAGCAGTCCAGGGGGTGTTTCATAAAGCTGTTCGTAAAGTTGCGAACGACTTACGAGCAACTGGTGATCAGTTCTTGTGCTGAATTACTGAAATTCGGATAAGTGTAGCACTTCAGAACTGATCACCAGTCGCTCGTAAGTTGTTCGTCACTTTACGAACAGCTTTATGAAACAGGGCCCTGATTTTATTATAATCTTTTATTACTATCACTATGTCTTGGATATCTCAGCCATTTCAAAACCAATTTCCATCATAAACTTTGAATTCCTCTTTGAATTATATGCTTTTCCATACTTCGTAAGAGGTTTTTCATTAAATAAAAAAAAAGTCATCATAAAAAACGGAAACTGAACCCCCTTCTCAACATAAACTGTAAATCATCCCAAGGAGCTGCTATTAAATCGACAATTTATGATTCATGTGTGTCAGAAACTAAAATGTGCCGTCAAAACACTATACAGTTCCATGTTATTGTTCACGTACACCCATTGTAATTCCACGGAGACACTGCCAAAGACACACCCGTAAGCTCTATAGTCCATGGGCCAAGACCCGAAAAATGGGCTATTGGTACCACCTGAGGTGGCAAAACCTTTTTGGTGTCATTTTGTTTGTCGGACATAGATACGCTTATCAAGCTATGATAGCATTTCCATATGAGTAGCTTAGTCAGAATAAATGAATTTTTAACCAAGTTGGTCTCGTTTTATATCCCTATACTTTTGAATCGAAACTAACCGCTATACAAAGACGAGCACTGCCTTCTGTATGTCCACAGGTGTTCTGTTGTAAACGCGGTGCGCTTAGTCTTTATTGAAGGCAGCGAAGGGAATATCCAACGAGTTATGATGTCCACAGCTGTCACGCGGTGCGCTTAGTCTTTATCTAGAACAATGTACCGTTATCATATCTAAAGTTTCTAGTAAAAGGGATTATCTATACTGTTTTTATACCACCCTCTCAACAAATACATCAGTTTTAAACAAATATCACTCTGTTCATTTACAACATTATTAATTATAATGTATTGTAGTGTACCGGTACATTGTTTTTGCATAATCTTTCATTGTTGGATGGAAATAAAGCGACTTTGGCATGGTATTAGCGTTTTCACCGTAGCGTTTTCACCGGAAAATGATAAATAACTGAAAAATACTGTAAAACTCACGAGGAATTGCTTTGTTGTTGTTGTTTTTAGATAAAGGGATATACACTGTATTATAAGCTTTGGAGATTCCCTTCGCCGTCTTGAATATTAGACTAAGCGCTGTGGACATCATAACCCTTGGATATTCCCTTCGCTGCCTTAAATAAAGACTAAGCGCACCGCGTTTACAACAGAACACCTGTGAACATACAGAAGACAGTGCTCTTCTGTGTATAGCGGTTGGTCTCGATTCAGATGTACAGGGATATAACAACGAGACCAAATTGGTTTAAAATTGATTTATTATGACTAAGCTACTCATTTGGAAATGCTATCATAGCTTGATAAGCATATCTATGCCCGACAAACAAAATGACACCAAAAAGGTATTGCCACCTCATGTGGTACCAATATCTGGCCTGGCCTGTGGACTATCATGCTCCTAACTTGAAAGCCAACCTCTAGTTTGTTTGCAGAAGGGGAGGAACCACACAATACAATTTTCGCGATCCCCGAATGTTTTTCTTTTCTCTTCTTTCTGCTATACGGCATGACAATTCGATTTTACGCACAATGAACCAGTCTTTGTGTCAGGCGAACAAATGGAATTTCTAGACTATTGTGGCATATCGCTCCAGCATAATCTAAAAAGTCCCTCTGACATGAAAGCAAGGGTGCCCAGCCCCATACAGTGTAAGCTGCATTTCGTAGAAGGCAATTCACATTGATAACCACTAACCTTAAAGGGATGTACAGTATTGGTGGAGATGAGAATTTGGCTTTTAACTTTTTGCGAGATACCAAGAAAACACTTATGATAAAGTACAGAGCGTACCATTTTAAAAGGAATTTTAAGTTTATTTGATGAAAGTCGGGTTTGGAATTACTGAAACATCCAAAAACAAAGTAAAACAAAGCGATCGTAATAAAGTGTGGGTCCCACACTTTATTAGAATCGCTCTTTCTTTGATATCTCGGCCATTTCAAAACCAATTTTCGTAAAACGTGGAATTCCTCATAGAATTACTTACATGCTCTTTCATATTTCATAAGAGGTTTCTCATTATTTCACCAAAAATGTTAGAAACCTGAAATTAGATCTCAACCAAAACTGTACGATCCCTTTAAGCTCTTTTCTCACTGGTATTGTACTTTTTTTTGGGGGGGGGGGGGGTGAGGGTGGGGGAGGGGTCATGAAGGTTTCCTCTCAAGGATGTGGGTACGATAATAAGCCAGTTTACTGTTCCACTTTGCGCATGAGCAGAAAAAGGTCATTTGTACAATCAGGCACGTTGGTTTTTTAATTCACTGAGATGAGCATCCCTGATGTAATGATTATTCATGCAATCCTCATGAATGGCGCTTACTAGTACATCCACCTGACAGCAAGGCTGGTATTTAGCAATGTTGGCAGAAAGAGTTTATTTATGCATTCAACACAAAACGATCAAATGCATGCCTGCCGAAGGGACAATTGACAGACCATTCTTGTCTGCCGCTCTGCGTAATTTCATTCTTTGTTTAAACGTGAATTCCATAAGATTGTGGGCATGCTTATGCATCATGCTGCTTTGAAAACAAGTGAAGTGCCTAACCAAATGAGGAAAAAAAAGGTCATTTGTACAAATGTGCCCATGAGCTTTTATTTTTCATTGTATTGGGCCAGGCCAGATATTGGTACCACCTGAGGTGGCAAAACCTTTTTAGTGCCATTTTGTTTATCGGGCATAGATATGCTTATTAAGCTATGATAGCATTTCCAAATGAGTAGCTTAGTCATAATAAATGAATTTTGAACCAATTTGGTCTCGTTGTTATATCCCTATACTTCTGAATCGAAACTAACCGCTATACAGAGTAGAGCACTGTTTTCTGTATGTTCACAGGTGTTCTGTTGTAAACGCGGTGCGCTAAGTCTTTATTCAAGGCAGCGAAGGGAATATCCAAAGGTTATTATGTCCACAGCGCTTAGTCTTTATTCAAGACGGCGAAGGGAATATCCAAAGCTTATGATACAGTGTACAGTTGTATATCCTTTTATTTAAAAACAACAACAACAACAAAACAATTTCTGGTAAATTTTACCGTATTTTTCAATTATTTTTCATTTTCCGGCGAAAACGCTACGGTGAAAACGCTAACACCACGCCAATGTCGCTTTATTTCCATCCAACAATAAAAGATAATGCAAAAATAATGCACCGGTACACTACAATACATTATAATGAATAATATTGTAAATATACAGAGTGATTTTTGGTTAAAACTGATGTATTTGTTGAGAGGGTAGTATAAAATCAGTATAGATAATCCCTTTTTTGAGGAACTTTAGATATGATAACGGTACATGGGTCTAGATAAAGACTAAGCGCACCGCGTGACAGCCGTGGACATCATATCCCTTTGGATATTCCCTTCGCTGCCTTGAATAAAGACTTAGCGCACCGCGTTTACAACAGAACACCTGTGGACATATATACTAAAGTCACTGGGGAAAATCTCTTTGGGACATACGGAAGACAGTGCTCTTCTTTGTATAGCGGTTTAGTTTCGATTCAGAAGTATAGGGATAAAAAAATCGAGACCAAATTGGTTTAAAAAAAAAATCATTTATTATGACTAAGCTACTCATTTGGAAATGCTATCATAGCTTGATAAGTATATCTATGTCCGACAAACAAAATGACACCAAAAAGGTTTTGCCACCTCAGGTGGTACCAACAACCCATTTTTCGGGTCTTGGCCCATGGACTGTAAAGTGTGATATCCTCAAGGATGACCCATTCTAGTTACATGCGTGCAGAAACCGCCAATGCCATGACGTCACCAAGCTTCTCTATTGTTTGCCTTGTTTACGCCACTTTATAAACCAATCGGACCAGTCCTGGCAAAACACTCTCCATTAATTGCGTTGTCCCACGCGTATGCTAAATGCGTTTTGTTTGTGTCATCATTCTCGTTCATTTATGGTTGATCATGAATTTCTAAGACGTTCCTACGTGTTATCCCACACACACATAAATTCTGACACTCTGTCAAGCACTGTGTATAACCACTTTGTGAGTGTTTAATTTGAAAATCATCCGGAAGTCCCCTTTAAATGTAACCTCTGACTGCTTAGCTGGAATGAGGTCCCATTGATTATTTGCGATCTTGGTGTGTAAATACCCAGGCGTTTCGGATGTCTTGGGCATGGATAATTCCCCTTTTACAGATGCTATGTTTCAAAGCTATTTGAATAAAGTGCCCTTCTTTCTCCAAATTTGCCCGGTTGTATAATTTTGAAATGGGAGAAAATTCCATATTGATGAATCATGTTATCATATTCACCTCTTAAAAAAATGTCAAATACATTGCTTGCAGGCTGTTTCAGATTATCCATGGAGCTTGTAATGGCAGAGCTGATCGATTTTACATATACCACTCTTCATAGGTGTAGCAATATCTTTACAGATGATATTCCTGTACATTGCAATAATATCCTTCCCCTTCGTGATTTGAGTCATTTTTAATAATAGTAATAATAATAGTAATAATAATAGTAATAATAATAATAATAATAATAATAATAATAATAATAATAATAAAAATGATAATGGGGTACTTATAATGCGCCAATTCCACGTAACTAATGTGCTCAAGGCGCAGTAGAAAAAGTGAGTATAACGCAAACATGCACATGAAAATGAATGCCACAATGATGACGATGGAAAAAAATCATAACATTATTATAACAATAATTCTTCTGGAAAACGGTGACGTACAAATGAGTCTTGAGGGCAACTTTAAAGGAGTCAACATTCGAAATGTAACGGATAGCTTGAGGCAACTGATTCCACAGGTAAGGTCCAGCCTGTGCAAATGACCGATCCCCCATGATTTCTTCGTTTTTTGAACAACAAGCAATCTACAATCGGATGACCTTAAACATCTGGGAGGATTATAAAATGTCAGCAAATTAACATTATACACTGTACTCTGGGGCAGTTCCGTGTATGCAATGAAAAACAAGCAATAATGATTTAAATACAATTTTTATAATAAATAAATATAATTTTTAATTATTTCGTTTTGTTTTTGATTTTGTTTTTGTTTTTGTTTTGTTTTTTTGAATTTCTCAATAACATGAGGTAACACAGCTTGGTAGAGAGGATTTATCTGTCATATTTTCTCAATGCTCGGATGGTCAGAAGCTATAGCAGTGTGTTTGTGTGTGACACACACCCACACACTTAAACCTGGCATAAACCCGAAGGATAATTTGACTTGGGGATAAATGCGAGGGATCACCGAAGTGATGCAGCTTTTTGAGTATGTAACAGATAAAGACAGAATAAACTGACCAGAAAGAATATAAATTATTAGTGTTAAAAAAATGTTCAAATTATAAATGTTAAAAAACATACAATTCTATGAGGAATTCAAAGTTTATTTGCCAGAAGTCGGTTTTCAAATGGCTAGCATATCCAAAAACAATGAGGATTACTTTGTTTTACGTATCTCAGCCATTTTAAAACCATTTTTCATCAAATTAGCTTTTAATTCCTCTGTTATGTATACTCTCTTATATCTTATAAGAGGATTCTCATTATCTGAATATGTAGAATACGTACCATTAATCAAATTTTGCAAACCTCAAACCACATCTCAACCGAAACTGTACCATCCCTTTAACTCAAGCTTAACTGATGACCTGTGTTCGTCATGAACTGTTGACATTCTGCGATGGTGGTAGTGAAAAGTTAAAAATTGATATTTTTTTGAAGGATTTTCCGATTTAATTCATGCTTCACTGACCTGTTAATAACATTCTTTCAATCCCCATGCGTTGTGGGCACACTTGCTCTTTAAGCAGTGGCTGTGTAGTAAAATCTTGACAACACAGTGCCAGTCGCAAAGATGCTTTCATTGTGTATGCAGCGTGATATATTATGGTAGCTTACTCTGCATGCGTTCTTTTTCAGTGTATAGAGTGTAAAGGCATAAATGATTAAGATTTTCATGAGAACAAAACAAAATATAGCTTTTGTGTGACATGACGGGAAGGCACGATGGTAGCTTCAATCTATAGTGTGCCTCGACACTGCGTTTGTATTTACGGCAAAAGCTTGTTTTCATTGTCGGCGTTTATGTTGTTGGGAAAGAAACATGAACAGCAACAACTTCAGCAGCAGCAGTAATAATAACGACAACAGCAAGAACAATAAAATGAATACCATGAAGAAGTTTTGCACGTCGCCTCTATAATCTGCACCTCGCAGGCACCCCAACTTGTATGTTCCAATACAGTTACCACTACAACGTCTGTACAACGCTTTTCCCTGATATGTATTTGGATATTTATATCTGGGTATAGACCATGTTCCCTGTATAAGAGATTAATTCGTCTCCAGAGCACAAATTACTGTAACTTATTGCGCGGTTTCAAGGGGTTATGCAATGGACTTGGGTGCGTTGCTTTGTCAGTGCATAGTCCCCCCCCCCCCCCCCGTTAGAAAATAACCATAAAACTAGCACCCAAACGAAATTGATGTGTACAGCATGTTTACTTATTAATCTATTTTGTTCAATGTAGTACTTCTTCATTAACATGATGTAGAAATATATATATATATATATATATATAATATATATATATATATATATATATATATATATATAATATATATATATATATATATATATATATATGTTTCAGGTTTCAAGTTTATGTATGAATTATACATATTTATTATATTTCTCCTCTCTATATATTTCACGCAGTGTCTGCCCTGGACTGCTATCTCTGCAACGACTGTCGCAGTGCCACATCTTTCCTGTTTAACAGCGAAACGTGTCCGACCTCTATTCTGAACATCGGAGGGGCGAACGAAAACCGATGTAGCAAGCGGATTGAAGTAGATGGCAGTAAGTTTTAAAGAGAAACAAAATGGAAAGGCAGTCTTTCTAATATCAAGGTACACACTGGTCTGGCCGGGGTCATTCAGCGAAACCAACACCCACGAGTCATACGGCCCACGAACTCGATATTGGAAAATGGAAAGACCGTCTCTCTAAAAATGTCCTGATACGCTGGACCACGAGCTTGGCATCCAATGGTCCATGAGACATCATATGGGAAACGAGAAATTCAGCCCATAAGCTTGACACTTCGCAAATAAGGCCCACGAGTCCGATACTAGGCAAAAAAGGCCCACGAGCTTTCACCCCGTGCAGTACGACCTAAGCCCCGTGATGAAATGTCGATCTTGCGGACTTGTTTGCCTATAGAGTCAATCTCATCGGCCGTATTTTCCTAGTGTCGAGCTAATGGACCATAATTATATAGCTCATGGGCCTATTTGAGTTGATACTGAGCTTATCAATTTTTAAGCGCAAAACCTATGGACATAATTATAGTCTTCTGCGCTGGAAAAGCTTCTGATGGGCTTGATGATAATGAACAGTTATATGAAAAGATGTGTTTTGAGTCGTGATTTAAAGGGAAGGTAAACCCAAAGAGCAATGTGGATTGAGTGAAAGCGGCAAAATTAGTAGAACACATCAGTGAAAGTTTGAGGAAAATCGGACAATCGATGCAAAAGTTATGAATTTTTAAAGTTTTGGTGTTGGAACCGCTGGATGAGGAGACTACTAGAGGATATGACGTATGAGTGGACAACAATACAAAGAAAATAGAAAGGAAATTCAACAAAAATTCACTTTTCTAGAACTATGAAAGAGCAATGGACCAACCGCTTTCAGAAAGCAGGGGGAATAATTGCTACCCTTAACATATGTAAATATCAAGTTGATGGAATTTGTAATTTTCATGAAAAATGGATTTTTGTAGTATTTTCTTTATATTTTCTTGGTATTGTTGTCCACTCATACGTCATAACCTCTAGTAGTCTCCTCATCCAGCGGTCCTAACACCAAAACTTTAAAAATTCATAACTTTTGCATCGATTGTCCGATTTTGTTCAAACTTTCACTGATGTGTTCTACTAATGCTGCTGCTTTCACTCAATCCACATTGCTCTTGGGGTTCATCTTCCCTTTAAAGACTGTTATACAGTGGGGGATTTCCTGACTTCTAATGGTAAATCATTATCCAGAGTTTGGGAGCTGCACAGGCAAACTTGCTCTCTCTCTCTCCCAATGTTACTTTGGCTTACGTGTTTAAATTTGTAAGAGAAGAGTGTGTCCTTAAAACTGCGCAAATTATGCCTACTAGGTATGTCTATGAGATTTAAGTACTAATAATTCAGATATTGTAACTGGGGGCTTGACGGATGAGTGACGTATGTACAATCAACAAAATCTTAAACAATATTCGTTTACGAATCGGAAGCCAGTGTAGGTCTTTCAGAAGAAGAGTAATCCTTGGGAACTTGCCTTGGTTACACATAAGCCTTGCGCAGGAGTTTTTTTTTTTACTATTTATATTTCTTTTTCTTTTTTCTAACAACAACAACAACAACAACTACAAAATAGCGGTCAACCGAGGTTGCATGACCCAAGCCGAGTGCGTTGTCCAGGAGGGGATTAACAGGTGCCAAGATAGCGAAGTCGGTTGTACCATCTGTTGTAACGGCAACGACTGCAACGGTGCATCCATGACGACCGTCTCCATGGTTACTCTGCTCATCGCCGCATGTCACGCCCTCTACCGGCTGTTGCAATAAACAGAGCGAACTGTACTATGGTTTTGCCTTCTGGTGTTGTTGCTATGACTGTTGTTGTTCTTCCGTTACACTTTCATCACTTGTGGGTCTAGAGGTTAGAAGATGAACTGTAACCATGACGATATTTGCAAGGAAGTAGAGGTGATTTTAGACAATTTAAGTTCCTTTTCCTGGATACATTTTGTAAAACAATACTAAGATTTTTCATACAGTGAATATTGTGTAAATACGTTTACTTAGTGTACAGCCTTTGATTCCACGCTGATAACCTGTCAATGTGTGATTGTGCACTTTCTTCTTTATTTTTTTTTTCATTTACAGACGATGTCCCGGTAATTGTGGGTAGAAGAACACTGACACTTGCCCGTCATACCATATTATAAGAAGTCAACCAATAATTTCAATGATTTAGTACAATTACATTTGTAGAGCAATACCATTTCAGAAAAAACGGTTTTCGTAGAAGAGTTCCACGCATTGTTTATTGGTTTTCCCTTGAAATATCTGATGTCATCATTTATATATTGCCAAGGAATCGTAGAGGCTGCTTGTAAATAAGTTACTTCAACAAAGTGTACCTGTAAGCATGGCTGAAAACTATTTGGCGAGTTTCTACATGATAATCTTTACATCATTGTACAGTTCTTAGGCGTCGATTTTTAGGAAGGACAAATTACCACCTACTATGCACGTGTAACGTTCATGGACTACTTTGCCGCCATAACTGTATAGTGCACGGTGTTCAGTAGCTAAAGGGCAGTAGCAGGTATGATATTGCATGGGATATTGGTGCATACTATGTACTCAAATTTTGATACAACTAAATTTTGTAACTGTTTGTACTCATTATGGTTCCTGTTTTTATCGCTGTTAATTTTGAAAATGGAAAGGATTTCTATCTGTTTTGCCTTCACAAAGTTGCTTCCCTTCCTTGCAAACGTTGATGTATCATTGATAAAATGATTGACCTTGATGGATTTTTGTTTTTGTTTTTTCGGTATAGCTTCACATTTTTTTTAAAGGAAAGTTTGTGCATCATAGAATAGAGCATAGATGTGAGTGAAAATACTCTGACATGTTTTCAAGACTTAAGCCTGATAGCCACAGCACAGGGGAAACATGCACACCGCTACTTGTATAAATTGCAGTCGACTGAAATTGAGAAGGGATTTAAATTAAAAAGACTTGATTTCTATTAAACAATGATGGTTCTGTAATGCGTTTCTTTTGTGAAGTGAGGAGTACTGTAGTTAAGGAAGGATTTTAGGAAGTTGGATAAGAAGAATGATGTACATGTATGTATACATGTGTATAATATATATACATGTATACATAACAGAAACCAAGTTCAGCTGTTACTACCAACAATTTATTTCGGCCAACAAATTTTGGAGAGATTCGCCCATTCTCAAGTGTTCTTGAATCAAGAACACTAGCAACAAAAGCAAGTACAATGTATAATTATCTTTCCCGGTCACGTGATATGACATTTTATTCCGAAACAGTCAATAATATTTTTATATGACATGTTTCGTCTTGTGTGTGTATCATCTGAGCAGTGTAAGCGAGGGCATGGAGAATTGGGTATTGACTCACAGTGTACACTCTTCCTGTGACTCATAGATCGCATTTTTTTTTTAGTCGTTTTCTGTTTACTGGTTCGATGTTGTTGTTTGTTTGGTCGTGCGCGGAAGCGACAAGATCCGTTCCCGCGAATAAGTTGCGTGCGGATACTACTTCTGCGCCAACACTTGTTATGGTCGTCTGTTAAACTTTATGCGCAGTACCATTTTGCGCAGATATTACTGCGCACTTCATGTCGGCTGCCTGCTGAAATGGAGAAGCACGTGTTTGCTTCGGTAGGATATGTTGGGGGGGAGGGGGTGGTATATGAAGGAAACTGGGAGATAGGGTCAAGGTTTTCCATTTCTTGAATTTCTTTGAACATTGAATTTTACACTTCTACACGTTTTCAAAGTACAGCGACTATCGGTCATTGTTACAAATGCAAACTTGATTAAGTGATTTATGCCATTGCCATATAACTCCCTTTGTTTTTTTGACTGAATATGAATACACGTGTTAACAACGTTTGCACGTAGAAGAAATAACATCCCTTACGTTCTACTGTTGCGAAGTTGTAGCATTTTACCTACAGCCATCTTGTATGGTTTAAATTGGTTTGAAAGCCTTTCAAAATACCTCTGCTTTTTTTAATTTATAGTATACAATTTATAGGCCACCACGACGTCTAATTCGCATTTAGTGACAATGACTCATTCGCTTAATAGCAAGATAAACTGAAATTCGTTTCCCCCATGTGTTTCTAATTTTGTGTGAAATTGTCATTAAAATAATAATTGCCTGTGTTGCTGGGTTTTTTTTTTCTCTATGTAGAAATATGGCTGATGTATAAGAATTGTGAAATATGTGACTCATCGAAGAGATTTATATGACAGAATTTCATCTATAGAAACAATATATATATATATATATATATATATATATATATATATATAAACATATATGATAGTATATATATATATATATATATATATATATATATATACAAGTTTGTACAACCAGTTGAAAAAAAAAAATCGTTTTGATGATCTACCAGAGGACCCTGCTATTATTATACCCTGGCGTTGCCAGGTACCCATTTATGCACCTGCATCGAAAGGGACATAGTGGGTAACAACATTTTGTCCAAAGGCGTAAGCACTGGAGGGGATTCGTGCTCTGGTCCTCAGAATGGGAGTCGGGAGTCTAATATCCACCATGCCACAGCGCCCCCACGTAAGAGGATTGGTAGCATTTCCATGACACGGAAATACGGACACCATTAGTGGATGGGAATGCTATTAGCACAGGATGCTACCAAATCTACGAAGACAAAGCTTGGAAGTATTCTTGTACAGTTTTCCCTTTCACAATGGTAAAGTTACACCGAAAAGAGAATTCCACTAGCACAAACAACCAAGTTGTTGAGAAATTGTTTCCTCTATAAGCGAAAGTCCACTTATTTCTCGTTAATAGTAGAATCAACTTCACAAAACCGTTAAAGTACTCATAGCTATAAGATACGGGAGTATGGAGTTTCAAAGAGTGTCAAATGTCCTTACAAAACAGTCGTGCCAGTTCCGAAAAACAAAATATGTGCTCAGATCAGGAAACGGTGCCCTCGACCGACGACTTTCCGGTAGATATTAATTTTTATATCAAAAATTTGGTAATGATGATCGTGACACTTCATGCAACTGCGAGATATTTCCCTGAGAAGACTACGTCCACGAGAAGTTGTTGTTGATTAGTATATCGAATTTAATTTCTAGAAGAAGAAACTGAAGATCCTTTAAACAGACATGGTTCAGTTGTGTCTCTTCCTCTACTAATTCGGAGAAAACGTGTGACCGACTAAACCTGAAAATCACTTTCGCGAAACCACAAAGGATATCAAAATCCCAGGCTTTGCTTCGTTTCTTGTGTTGTAATGTTTTCATAAAAAGAATCATCCGCTTTGCTTAATCTTTTTATTTGTTATTTTAGTACACTTGAACATGGAGACAGATTCGCCTTGCTTTTCCGAGAACAATGTGATTTACAGCCTTTCCTGTAAGTTACTCTATTATCTTTTCAGCGACAGTTTACATTTTTGTTAACATCAGCGTCAGGTACACGCTCTTGATTTTATAGAAGTATCTCAGCAACATAGCTGATCATACACACACACACACACACACACACACACACACAAAATACCTCTACCTATTTTCAAGATCATAACAGAATGTTAATACAAACAAGACTCTCAAAATGTGCAGGGGCGATATATTTTGTTGATGCGCCATATTCTATTTCTACCCGTCAAGAACGTTTTCCCGTTTAGTCCAGTCAAAATACGACAAAGAGTGGGTTAACCCACAACTAATTGCAACAGAAACGATTCCACTTGCATTTGACCCGGAAGAGCTATTAAAATAACGTATTAAAAGTTCCCTAAAATTCGAGTGGTGGATCAGTGTCTAATTTGCATAAATTCAAAATGGCCGCCATACAACCTGTTTATGCCTATATCTCGGGATACGTAACTAATAGAAAGTAAATTCCGGTTTCTAAACCTATGTTTTTTAGGTCAAGGAATATAATTATGTTATCTGTAGCAACTTTCAAGCATCCCTTTATATAGTTTTTGCATATATTTGCATATAATTATATGCAAAATGGCCGCCATATTGCCTGTGCAAGCCCGTATCTTCGTATACCATTAATGAAGTACACTCAGGAATAAGTCGCTATATATCTGGACCTAAAACCCACAAAAAAATATATTCTAGTGTCTAAACCTATGTTTTTTTTAGGTCAGGGAATACAATTATGATATTAGCAGTAACTTTCAAGCTTCCCTCTATACATTTTTTGCATATATTTGCATTTAATAAATGCAAAATTGCCGCCATAATTCCTCTACAGGCTTATATCTCTATCTGTAAAAGGTACCCAGTGGTGGTGTCTATGGTCTTAATTTTGCTGCTGAAAGTCACTGTTGTAGAAAATGTTCCAATCAGGAATAATTACCTATATTTCACTAAAAATTTGCATATATTTATTCATAAATCTATTCAAATTAAGAGTAGCTTATATCCATAAGCTACTCTACAAAAGTTTCATGAGTTTGGACATTTGTTTAGAGAATGTTCTTGTCATATCAGGGTACCATGTCACTCACTCACTTTCTGAATAAAAGACCCAGGGGTCCAGCCCTCACTGAGTATCTCAAGTTCACCTTCCATCCATTCTTACAGACTTTTACTTGGGAGAGAGGAAATTGGAAGACTTTGGGAACCTCTAGGGCCATATCTACAAGCCTTTAGGGACCTCCATGGTCCAGGGAGGCATGATGTTCATATATTCATGACACTAGCAATAAATGCACCTACAGTACTAAGTTTGTTGAAAATTTGACCATATATGTTTTCAAAAAGAGGATCAAAAATCAAAAGTGGCCCCCAATAATTTGGTCTCAGCCCCAAGGCGTGCGCACCTATAAGTAATATTTAAGGTGCCTTTGGGCATCCTGTGGCCTGGGGTGGAGGGGGGGGGGGGGGTTGGAGTATATATATATATATATATATATATATATATATATATACAATAGATGACGAAGTATGGTGGTAATGCATTTCAGTTCAACAGTGCTATTTATTCAGACCAAATTTTCGACGGATACATTCGTCTTCCTCAGGATCGACAATGACAATTGTGAAGAAAGACGAATGTTTTCGTCGAAAATTTGGTCTGAATAAATAGCACTGTTGGACTGAAATGCATTACCACCCTAATTCGTCATCTTTTCTGTACTGGTACTAACACATGGATTACAAGTATCATATATATATATATATATATATATATATATATATATATATATATATATACATATATACAATGTGTAATATTTCGAAAACAAGTTAAACTGCGAAAGTAAACTTAAATCTATATGCAATCTCCAAGATATTCAACTTTGTACATTATACCTAGCTCTGTTACACTTGGTTCTACTTTTGTGTGTGTGTGTGCGTGTGTGTGTGTGAGGGTGTATGTGTGAGGGGAGTTTTTTTTATAATAGATTCCTTAATTTCGGGGTTCTGGGACCTTTTGGACATGGTGTCTATTTGAACACCTCGAAAGTCTATCATCCTTGGGATGCTACTTGCCTAGTCTGTTGAAAATCTGTCATTACATGGGTTTTTTAAAGAGAACCTGGAAATGGTTTTTGAAAATGTATGCATGACCGACGACCGGACAGTAGAATATAAATGATGGCTATTTCCAATATTAGCTTGAACCTTTTTTGCTGTCTTGAACCTTTGGCTAAGATGAGTTTAAAATCTAATGGATCAAAGTCACTTGATTTCAAGAAAACTTTCTTTCGTTTCCTGTACATTATTTTCATTTTCTAGCTTGTGATAATACAGATACTAAGGTATGTAATGTGATCTCTCAAAATAGAGATCAATGATAAAAGTGAAAAACGAGTATAGCTTACACTCACAGTGTTTTATGTGTTTACCACAAATTCTGGACTAGGATGGTGTGAAATTGCAGTTGATTAATTTAAAGCAAACAGGATCTCGGCTCCATTTCATACTGAAGCGAGGTAAGTCTCACGTTTGTTGCACACTGTGTCGATGTCTTTCGAGAATGCTTCTTATTCCTAGTCACCAATTAGAACAGCATAATCTCACTCCTCACATATTTTAGAAATACAACATTACAAGTGTCTGATATATGGCCCGCATCTGACACTGGTATGGGTTGTGTGCAGTCAAATCTGCTTGCCCTGCAACTATACACTGCCAGTTGCTAACATCCTGTCTTGCAGTTGCATCAGACTTTCTTCAGGAGTTCCTTAATAGCTGCAGCTTTGTCTGTAGTGATCAGAACATATTTGATTTTTTGATTAAACATCTTCCTCAAATCGTCCCAATTCCAATGATTGCATGTCATTTCCCTTCCACTGTTTAACTTGAAGAAAAGCTGCTACCGAGGTGGAGGGAAGGGACCTTTTGGAAGGGTTAGGAACAGAAAATGATGTTATGTATTTTCTTTTTTATCTGACTTAAGACTGCTTTTTCGCCAGCAAAACTGAATTCAGCCTTCATGCTGCTCGCATTTCTGAAAAACAACAACTGTGTGTTGGTGAAAATGTTATTAGTGCGAAGCCTCAATGCAATAGGAAACATTTCTTTTAATAAAGCTGCAGATACAACACGAAAAATGGTAAAAGTAAGACTTATAAGAATTTATATGTGTTGTATGAGCTTGAAGCCAATGAGAAGGATGCTGTTTGTATTGATCGACTGATGAATCCAGAGTACTAGTAATAGAACTGTTAAAGGGACATTCCAGACGATTTTCATAATTTCACATCATGTAGTACATAAATCGACAACTCCATGTATAGATTTGTGGAATTTATTGTGGTTCTTGATCAGAGAAACAAGACCTTAAATAAATTACACTGAACAAGGATGATGACATTGGAGGTTCACATATTTCAGAAATGTAGCAGTGTAATTCCATTACAATACCACCTGCTTGCGAGTTCACCTGTGTATAATCTATGCATGCCTTCTTCTTTTGTTCTGCTTCCTTGAGTCCCAATTAAAGCATTCTTATGGTGACTCTGCCATGTCATCATCCTTGTTCATTTCAATTTGTTCTAAATTTTGAAAATATTCTTATTCTTCAACCCAGTTATCATAAATTCTGAAACTCTGTCCTCTGTATAACTAATAGTTATTCAAATGTAAAAATCTGAAAGTCATCCGGAGGTCTCCTTTAAGGCATTTCCTTTTTTTTTTTCTTTTTCTTTGTATCTGGCTGTAAATCACAATGTTTTACATTTTCAGTGAGTCACTGGGTGAAACCGTGCAAGAATATGACAAAATCCACTTCCATACAAATTATCACGGTCATATGTTGCTCATTGATAAACATGCCTTTACCAAAAGTTTTGCAACAAAGGACACAAGTATCAACTAAACATGGATGTAAATCATCGCAGGTAAGAAAAAAGATGTTTGAAAAAAACCCTGCTGAATGATTTAAGACCAATTTTTGTGTACCGTAAGCACACTTTGAAAGCTATATGAGATATGTCCAAACTCATGAAACTTTTGTAGAGTAGCTTATGGATAATCATGAACTTGATGATATGCCCCCCCCCCCCCCCCCCCCCCTTTGGCAAAAAAAAAAAAAGAGAGAAGAAATAAAGAATTGCAACATAGACAAAAGTAATAAGCAGTAGACATGAGGGCAAATTACAAAACATAATACATTAAATATCATGCAATCATGAAATATTTTAACGATTCCTACTACATAATTTCAGACTTTAATATTTGTGTACCTATTGAGCACACTTTGGAAGATAAGTTGAATTTACAGTTAAATAAAGGTATGTTCTATTCGATGCTACTTACAGTTGTTTTCTGTTTTGAGGCTGTATCTCAAGAAAATGTGAGTACAATGTAATACAATACTTTTGATAAATGCAAGAATATACACACTAGGAGTAGGATAATCATCAAGGTTTTAAATGGTATTATAACAATTTTCCCTTGATATCTTGGATGAGACATTACAGTACAATTAACGTTCTGCAGCTTGTATTCGTATATCTGAAATCATATTCACAGTAGTAATTTGAATAGATTTATGTATAAACATATGCAAATTTTTAGTGAAATATAGGTAACTATTCCTGAGTGGAACGTATTCTACATCAGTGATTCTCAACAGTAAAATTAAGACCACAGACACCATCACTAGGTACCTTTTACAGATAGAAATATAAGCCTGTAGTGGCACTACGGCGGTCATTTTGCATTTAAGGGCAAGTCCAAGATAAGGTCCCCTCAGAAGGCAAAATGTTATCTTCGCTCAATATTGACATGTTTGGTATCATTTTGAAGCTTATGAGTTGAAGTTTTGATTTCCATGGAGGAAAAAAATGATATTATGTAAATTTATGCAAATTTCAAGGGCTTCATTTGCATAAATGTGAAACACAGCGTTACGTATGGGACATTTATAAAAATTCCTATCAATTCAAAGGAAAGCAAATGATATTTGATTTATATGTAGACATAAGAAGTTCATCACATAGTTTAACTTGGTATGAAAATTTAGGGATTATGCAAATGATAATGCAAATTAGCTCGTGTCCTATCATGAGATGTCCCATACGTAACAAAATGAGGTCATTTTTTTAGGTTTTTCCTGAAATTGCTAAGGTTATTTTAATGCCCTTTTGGAAAGTTCTAATTTATTGGTTAGAGAAATTAAATACCAGAGAAAAAAGAAAAAAAAAAGTAAAAGAAACATTTTTTATTAGGCATTGAAAAAATGTTACGTATTGGACAAATGCGTTACGTATGGGACATCCTCATACATATTGCATGTGAATGCATGTAGCTAGCTGGGAAGGTCTCTCAGTACACAAATGGTCAATCATCCCGAAGAAAGCATCCCAACATTGTAGCTACTTTTTGAGTTATAGACACTTGAAACAATACATGAACTTGACTGAACAATTTTCAGAAAGAGGGAGGGGAAAATGGCAAAATACACAATGAAAAATTAGCATTAAAGGGATGGTATAGTTTTTTGTAGAAATGAGGATTCAGTTTTCAACATTTAATGAGATGATTGGAAACCAATTATATGAATTACTTAAGAGCATACAATCTTAAGACTAGAGGAATTCAAAGTTTATGTATAGAGTTCCAATTTGAAATGGTTGTGATATAAAAAAAATAAAGTAAAATGATTTTTTATTTATTGCAAGTGATACACAAATTGTCCTTATTCAGTTTTCAATAGTAGCAACAACAAAATTCATGTCTGGGTATACATACTGAGGTGTGACTCGAATCAATGACCCGACTGCTAGACAGACATCATATATCTACTCGATCACTGGGGTTTCATGCAGCAGGTATTGCTTATTTATTAAACTAGATATTTCTTGTGTCAAGTTGATTTTTATTGAAACTGAATGGCAAACTGCCCTTCATCATAGGAAGTAAACACTTTAAATTATTCAATTTTTCAGTAGTAACTATCCTGATAAAAATAGGGCATACATACTAAGGTTGGTCATAAAAATATAGAATATGATTAAATGTGATTATGATGGTAAATATCTGGGGAATATTATTCCCAGTATTTGAGTAATTTCAACTGATTCCACCTCAATAATTATGCAAAAAAAATTTTATGGGTATTTTGCAAAATTATTTTGCAAAATACTCATAAACATGGTTCTCCACACACTAAACGAATGGGGGACAAAGGGCATGCATACCCAGGTTGGTCATAAATATATAAAAATATGATTGAATATGATTATGATGGTGAATATTTGGGGAATATTGTTTCCTTGACAATCTGGATCAGTATTTGAGTAGTTTCAACTGATTTTACTTCAATAATTATGCAAAATACCCATAAACATGGTTCTTCACACACTAAATGAATGGGGGACAAACTGTCCCATACGTAACGCGTCATGTCTGTCTTTAATTAGAACCTGTAATTAGAGCTTATTGCCTAATGACATGAAACTTACCTGTGATAATCTCGAGTGTTGTGACTTTCATCACAGTGAGTTACAAGTTGTAGAATGATATACTTTCAGAGAGTTTTGAGGTTGAAAAAAATGTTCAAAAAAACAAAATTTTTCTGGTCCCATACGTAACGGCACATATTTTCTCTTCTAGCATATAATTGTCAAGGTCGTTTTTCTCAATTTTTTACATGATTATACTTCTCCTAGATATCAATCACCATGATGAAGTTCAATATGATCAAAGGCCATTAACACTATTTTTCAGGTCATAAAAGTCTCTGAATGTCCCATACGTAACGTGCGCGTTATCTTGGACTTGCCCTTAATTGAATGCAAATATATGCAAAAACTGTATAAAGGGAAGTTTGAAAGTTACTGCTTATATCATAATTGTATTCCCTGACCTAAAAAAACAGCTATAGGTTTAGACACCAGAATCTATTTTCTGCGGGTTTTATGTCCAGATAGCGACTTATTCCTGAGTGTACTACATTAATGATATACGAAGATACGGGCTTGCGCAGGCAATATGGCGGCCATTTTGCATGTAATTATATGCAAATATATGCAAAAACTATATAAAAGGATGTTTGAAAGTTGCTATACATAACATAATTGTATTCCTTGACCTAAAAAACATAGGATTAGACATCGGAATTTACTTTCTGTGGGTTATATATCCCCAGATATAGGCATAAATAGGTTGTATGGCGGCCATTTTGAATTTATGCAAATTAGACACTGATCCACCACTCGAATTTTAGGGAACTTTTAATATGTTATTTTGATAGCTCTTCCGGGTCAAATGCAAGTGGAATCGTTTCTGTTGCAATTAGTTGTGGGTCATTTCATATTTTGACTGGACTAGTTGCAGCACGCTCTCTTTAATCTTCCCTACTCAGACGTCACAAGAGTTCGTCACCCTCAATGTTTCGGAAACTCAACTATGGGAAATGAGAGCGCTTTAACTGACTCACAACTTGGACAGCGTCCAGACCGCTTGTTAGTCTCAGTCCTGGATTTTTGGTCGTACATGTACTATCATATTCGTATTTCCGTCGTAACAGTGTGACATGCACGATATATTACGTCAAGCAGCGTCATGTCGGAGCGGCATCAGATTGTCTGGATTGCGCAGTCCCACTGATCGTCCCATTTTCCTTAAAGCAGAATACTAAAGGAAACGCATATTTTGTTGGATTATTCCCCCATTTCAAGCATAGAGCATGTTAAACACAGCGGCCTTTAATTCATCCATTTAGAAAATTGCGTTTTGGAGAACGGCTGCTTAGAAAAATTGTATCCTGAATCATGCTCAATCGGAAGATCCGTGGTTATTTTGGGGCGTGTCCATGACGTCATGGGATGAAAGGTAAATCCGGAAGTATCATACAACAGCCTAAGCTTACCTATGTATGCTCTCGATGAGAGCGTGATGTCGAGGCTCATACCCCGAAACCTCTCCGGGCATCCCCGCGACTCACCCGGAAAAAGTTTTGGTCATGCTCAAAACTTGGCTGCGGTTAAATCGGACTTGCGTTAGCACCTCCGGGCAACTACAGGCGAGATACGCGCTAGGTACTGTCAGGTGCGGACCAACTGCGGAGAGCTCCGGGTAGCAAATTTGTTTCCCCGCAAGTCAAGCCGCGAAACTTCCCCAGATACGGTATGACTTGTTCCGAGTGAGTCGTGGGGGTTCGCTCGCAGAGGTACACGCAGAACACCAGTAGGACACCCTTACCAGCAGCACCTCGCAGGCAACTCCAACGCAGGTACTTCTCAGTACCTATAAGTCGCTCGTAACAGAAAACGGATCGGTTTCAAAGTTCTCACGCAGGTCACACGGAATGCACGCAAGTAGAAGCTAAGTAGCACGTGTCTGCTAGGTAAAAAACAAGTGCGAAAATTGCAAACATTCTTGTTCGCCCGCGGAAAATCTTCTACGTGCTGGAAACTACCTTCTCGCCACAAGCCCGCTTAGCTTGCCCGGAAAGGTGTGACACGGCCTTTAGTCGGAACCCTGCTTAAGTTGATGGATATTAGAACGGAAAGCTATCCTGATACTGGAGCATTGATTCCCATAACCTTGCAGGAATGGAATCTGAAGAACGTAGGAGCTTTTGCTTTTCTTTCCTGATATTTGAAGACTTATTTTAAACGCTAATTTGTGAGATGTAGTAAAACGTTTAAATTCATGAGTTAAAACACTTCCCTGTTCAAAAGTCTCTTCGATAGCGTATCACTGAGTATTTGGAAATATTATGTTGTAATTATATATCTTTGGAAATGAAATAAATGAAATTGGTTCGGGGTTTCTTTCACTTTCGTGCATGCAAGTAAAAAAAAAAAAAATGAATAAACAAACCAAAGAGCGCACACGTGGCGCTCCTGACTGGCTACATTTTCCAGCTCTTTTTGGACCCATTTTACGATTCAATTCTTCATTTGTCAAAGTAATGGTGTTTGGGAATCGTCCATTATTTTTTCAGGTATGAGGCCTTCATTATCAATTTACCAATGTAAGCAAAACTCTGGAGGCTAATTTCCAGAATCACGACGACTGTTATCACATTATTTAAGCCTTTTCTTGTATTAAATTCTGATGTTCATAGCCATAGGCTCTACAAAGGGCCAACCACGTTTCCATCGACAATGGTTTATACCAGTTATTACAGGCGTAGCGCTACTTTCAATGTGCATCAAATTACCGATACATTATCCACTTGGCTTTAAGTACATAGCTTATTAAAAGTCAAACTATCAGAATGGAATACGGTACACAATTGAGTATATGAATATAAGAACGACCCAAGTCCATGGAAGACCATTTCGAGTAAACTGAAAAAAAAAAAAAAACTTCATATCTTTTTTATTTGTCCAGTAATATTCTATTTAACTGTGATGGGAAGGCAACATTGTGTATACAAATTAGAACATATAATATTATTATGACAATTAACATTTACATTAATTGTGCAGAGACTATTTTGTGTGGTGGACTTGGGTCGTTCTTTGATTCATATACAACTGTACATGTTATTCTGCTATAGAGATGAGAGAAGGATGAGAGAGGGCGCTATCATATGAATGTAAGAATGACCCAAGTCCTTCATTCTTACATTGATATAAGATTTAACTCATTCATTTCAGGCACTTCCGGGGGTAATTAGGATTTATCATTTATACACAAGATGAGTCCATGCATAAGCTACAATTTCCCATGTCAAACTGAATTTGGCCAAAAATTGGACTTGGGTCGTTCTTATATTCAGGTCTTCAATTTCCTTAATCAATTTACATGTATGTATATGCTGGGTTACGCCAGGAAAGATTCTCTTCCTTGCTCTGAGCTAATGCGCGGAGGAATAAAGACAACACCCTCGTGCAAAACGGTAGACATATAAAGCAGCGAGATTACAGTTTAGTGACATTATTGCCCTTGTCCACGAAGTAAGGACATAGTACAGATACCGGGGCAGTACCACAGAACTCTTACACATAGAAGAATCACACCCATTCACAACCCGCTGAGCTCGGTGTCGCCACCGCGCACCCCGGATGTGACGCCTCAGTGCACACGCCGCCATGTTGCTTAGCGGAACCTCCGCAGCTCCTCGATCGGACAGTATGACAGCCGCTATAGCCCTTGATATTTACTTGAACTTGTAAACTGTCAAATTGGTACTTCTCAATCCAGCGTTGACCACAGATTCATGTACTCATTTCTGTTATTTATTTCACACTCTTCCCTGAAAGCTGTTTGTATTGAAACAGGTGTTTTTTTTCCCCTTTTGGATAGATCTATTTGACTTCGGAGACGTGATCTGCTTTGGTATAAAATAATCTAAGACGCGCGCCTGTCCTTGTCTGTGTCCTGCCATTTTTCTGATACCCCTCTCAACCCTATGTCTTTCATTTTTTTTCCCTCCAATGATATTGTAAGAAGATGTGTGTTCGTGCTTTTGATTTTTCTCCCATTAAACAGGTCAAATTAAATTTCCAGTCAGTCCAGTTGTAAACATCAATGATTTGTGGATATGATCATGAATACATCTTCCCCATCTGACAATACTCGTTCAACATATTAGAAATTTGGAAGACAACATCACCTTAATTATCTATATTCCTGCTGTTATCATTATCATTAGTAGTGTGTAGTACAATGTAGTTATCACTATTGCACATATTGGAATAGGAAGCAATATGCCTATAGGCATATATACACTGTATATCTGTATACATGAAATAAAACAGAAATCGAGTTCATGCTAATCACTGACAATTTATTTCACCACACCAATTTTTGAGCGATTTGCAACAACACTTGAGAAAGAGCGAATCGCTCAAATATTTGTGTGCTGTAAATCAATTGTTGGTGATCAACATGAACTTGGTTCCTGTTTTACTTTCGATATCATGATATTGCTGCACCAACATGTAGACTACCCGGTACTCAATCAATCAATATATATATATATATATATATATATATATATATATATATATATAATTATCTATGTATATATATATATATATATATATAATTATCTATGTATAATTATCTATGTGCGTATATATATATATATATTATATATATATATATATGTATATATATATATTCACACACTCACACACACACACACACATTACAAGCATGAACTCCTTTCAAGATTGTCTTCCCACAAAAAAAAACATTAAGTGAAGTTGGACAGAGTTAATTTTCCTGATTTTTTACAATTTATTTGACATTTATCAAGGTCAAAGTTGATTGCTGAGAATCAACCACAGTACAGCGATATACCATTTGCCTGAAGTACACGTACCATTATCATACCTAATACGGCGGCTATAATCACAGGCAGGACATGCGTCGGGAACATATTATGCAAATGATAGGCAAGACCACCAGTGTCGCAAATTTGTGACAACTATTGTAATCACAAAAGCAAATGCATATACATCTATAATGGACATGCAATAGGGCAACAACATAAAATTCATGAATAATGAACACTGTCTGGCAAGATTATCTAAGGCAATACATCAATATAGTGCACAATTTCACTTGCCCTTGATAGCTTCAAGCGTGCTTCAAAAAGAAAATCCTAATGAGTGTAAAAACGCACTATGGTATAGTATGAAAGCATATTGTGTTGATCCGCATGCACTATGGCAATATAAATCTACAAATTATGGACACTGAAAAGGACACCAAAGGCATTCCTGGCAACAGTATTAAAGGCAATACATTTGTAAATGTAAGATTTCACTTGTACTTGTTAGCTCAGCATGATTCAAAATTAAATCCTTAGTAATGAGTTTAACAAAAACTATCCCATACACTGTGTAGTATGAAAACATAATTTGGTAACAACATGTAAGCAAAACAAGTATCACAGATATACAACAAATGTTGTATATCACGAAAGCAAATGCCTGTATAATCAACTATCATGCAATATAGCAACAACATAAAATCCATAAATAATGAACACTGTCGGGCAAGAATATCAAATGCATTCTTGGCATAACAATATCAACTAAAGGCAATACATGAACATCTGTATAATGCAAGATTTCACACGCACCCGTTTGCTTCAAACGAAATTCAAAGTGAAATCTAAAGAGTGTGAAAACATACTACACTGTATCTCAAAGTATGTACATGTAGGCAAAACAAGTGTCACAAATATGACAACTACATGTATTGTATATCATGAAAGCAAATGCATGTACAATCACTTAGCATACAATATGGCAGCAAAATAAAACCATGAATAATGGACACTGGCAAGAATATAAAAAAAAATATCAAAGGCAATACTGTATAATCCAAGATTTCACTTGCACTTGTTTGCTTCAAGCACAATTCAAAATGAAATCCTTATGAGTGTGAAAACATACTATGGTATAGTACGAAATGTTAACGTGGCAACAATATGTAGGCAAGACAAGTCTTGCAAATACATGTATGACAAATATTGCATATTGCGAAAGCAATGTTTCATGAACATGCATTAAATTGGCAATGTGGCAACAACATAAAAATAAATGGTCCATGGAAAGCTCCTGATAAGATTAATAACAAGGCACTGGCAGCTGACAGTTTATATCCAATAATTACCCCTAACTTTGCTGTAAGAAGAGACTTACATGTCAGCGCAATAACAGTTAGTGAGTTACGCATCAGTCAGGTCTAGCTAATTCAGACAGAAGTAAAAATAAACAGATAAAGGTTACCAGAAATTGGGCAGAAACTAGAATCTACAGACTCCGTACTGACGTGACACTGACATTACCTAGTATAAAGTAAGTAGTTTGAGTAATATACTAGAATAGTTGAATTTATTCAGTATTATCAATATCATTGGAACTTCAGTCTACCCTACAACTGTTTGTACACTGTACTACTAGCTAGACAAGAACAAATCTACGTGTGAAGTTTACACCTGAGCTCAAATTTACATAAATAGATAGTACTTTTTTCATGTACAAAGCTGTTTGCTCCAACACACAACGTACAGAGTGTAATATAGCCCCAGGGCCTAAATTAGGCCTACTTGATCTTTTTTTATTTTGCATAGACACTTAGTAGTACAGTAGTTGGTGGTAAACAGATATGTCGACGGCAAACACAAAATCCAGTGCCTGGGACTACCTTTGCTACTGCGCTCACAAGAAAGCCAACATACGACCGATCCGCCTAATTGTAACGTTACTTGGGGAATTAATTACTTGTTATTCTCATCATGCCTTGGTGTCAAACTTACCTGTTTCCAAATTCTTTTGTCGAGTGATTTGTGCAGTTTACAGCCGCACAATACGGCATTTTAATGCCTCGCTCAGGGTCTCGGAACGTCAGAAAAACACGGTACTACATGCAGTCACTGTATGTGGATAGCGTCTGCTGGGATTTGCACGCAAAAAAGTTCCGCCAAGCAAAATGGCGGACGTCACGTGACAATGAGTCGAGCGACGGCGACAAAACGGGTTGCGAGTGATTCTTCTATGTGTAAGAGTTCTGTGGGCAGTACTTACGTCCAGCAGTCTTCGCCCAGCCATGGCGTCTCGCATCTCGACCCTCGTTATTGTCTTGTCTGTATGCCTTACAGGTAAGTGTCGGCGTTTTTCACACATCAGCTGCGTCCATCAGCGCTTAGATAGTTTAAACTCAGTCGCGATACCCTTCGTTATCTGAAAAAATATATATAATTATCATCATACACATCTACCAGTATTATACAAATATATTGACGAATAGTTATCTGTGGATCCAACACAAAATTTCAACGCACCTACTTCTGTACACGTACAACACTCACTCACATCTTTTCCCCCTCTGAAGCGTAATATTGCAAAGAAAAAAAAAACTACTTTTCGTGAGAGGCAATTAAACCTGAGATATATTCCCAATGAGGCCATTAGCCCAGTCAAGCTGTGATCATGCTGATGGTCTCCTGCTTTCTTATTGAATCAATATGCTGCTGCCAATACCATTTGTACAAATATAGATTGTCATGGTGTATGTGATCTTACTTCCTTATAAAATCTATATCTGGTTTTCGCCCCAAAACTTCAGGATGAATCGTATCCATTTTAACATTGGTTCCCTCACAATAAAGGAGGCTTGGATCACATTAGAATTCGAGGAGCAAACGGGAAGTGGTTGAGGTGATTTATCAAACCGAGAGGCACAGAAAAAGCCCTCTTCCCTTTTTTGATGAAAGAGGAAATCTACTCCCCCCCCCCCAAAAAAAAAAGAAGAAGAAGAATAATAACTTCAAAAGAAAGAGAAAAGCATTCCCTACAGAACAGTATAAAATGACAAGATTCGGATAAGAAATCAAAAAGATAAAAGCATGTTGAGATTTCAAACCTTTTGTCCAAAAACATTTCTATTCAAATCAGCAAGTTGATGATGTCGTGCTCTCACAATTTCTTGTTCATTTTATATACGGAAATTGCACAAATCTCATATTTCATCTGTTTAAATATAAAACTTGTCTTGAAACCACCTGAAATAAAAAAAGAACAAATGTTAAGTCTGATGTATATTTGTATATATGGGCACATGCTTTTACAAGTATTAACTAAAAAAAAAATCTGAGTTTCATATTCAACATATGGAAAATTGTGAGGGTACGACATCATCAACTCGCCCATTTGAATATTCAGAAGGACTGGCCAAGAAGTGGTTTGAAAACGTGAAATTTCAAACTGTCATATCTTCCTTAATTATTTCTTATCGAATTTTTGCCATTTTTGTATCATTCTGTGGGAGAATTGTTTTGTTTTGTTTTGAAGTTTATTCATTTTTGCAGTGGATTTCTTCTAATAGACATTGTTTTGATACCTTATTACTTATAGTATAGATTTTCCCTTTCAATCTTAGTTAGGCAATAAGCTTTTTGACTTATTTAGACCGGTGCACGTCACGAGACCGACACCCACGAGTCATACAGCCCAAGAGTCATACAGCTCACAAGTCATACAACCCATGAGTTATACAGCTCACGAGTCATATACAGCCCATCAGTTCGACACTAAGCCAACAAGGCCCACGAGACCGACACATTACGCGCCGTGTTGTATCTGTCGAACTCGTGGGATTTTTTCACTAAGTGTCGGTCTCATGGGCTCTATTTGCCTAGTGTCGAACTCATGGGCTGCATGACTCGTGAGCTGTATGACTCATGGACCTGAATTTGATTTTTTTTTTGATTTTTTAGAATCAAATTAGATTCTAAAGTTAGAGGAAGTCGTCAGATGATTTGTATTATCTTACTCAAGTCCCACTGTGTAATTATGTTTAACATTATTATGAATCATTTTTAAAGCGTTTTTGGGTGATACTCTTTCATTGATACATTTGAAGATAGGAAGTATAAATAAGCATTTCAAAGAATTACATTAGATACAAGATCACCCACACAACCATTTATTTTCTGATTCGACTCACGAGAACGTGGCTATCCTCATGCCCCAAACGATCTTTTGCTGTTGATGTGTATGACATTTTATTTAAAAAAAAAACCTGATTATTTTTGCGGTGGTGTTGCATAATCTTTTTGAAAAGTAGTTTTGAATGCACTCTTTGTGAAGAGCTGAGTAAAATAGATGGCATTTGCTTAGTCACTTTTAATTTGGATTACTAATCCTGGTGATACAAACGTTGCGGTATATATCATCAATTGTTATGGGCCCACTATCAATTACACAAGAGACGGAAAAAAAAAACCACACATCTCCAGATATGTACTTTGGTGTCATTTATTCTTGGCATTTGATCAATTCAAAAAAATAAAATCTCTTGCTTGGGAGGGGGATACTCCCTTCCAAACCCTTCCTATCTGTGCCATTTTCCCTAGTTTAGTATATACACTTTTCATATTTACTAAAAAAATCCGAATAATTGTGAGTGCACAATACTTATCACTGTACACTGTAAAAACATCGGTGTTAGATTTAACACCATGGGTGTTAAATCTAACACCGATCAAACTTCAATAGAGGACCACACCCAGAGGTGTAGAAAATGCACTGTGATGGTGTTGAAAAGTGTTCACCTGACACTTCGTGGTGTTAATTTGACACTGTACCTGGTGTTATTTTGACACTGTACTGGTGTTAATTCAAAAATGACACCACATGGTGTTGATTTGATATTTGTTGGTGTTAATATCAATGGTTTAACACCCGTCTAGCTTCAATAAGAGACCACACCAGCTGGTGTTACTGTGATGTAAATTTATTTGCACATTTTTTTTCAAAAATCTAGTATTTTAAAGTAAAATTCTTGATCGTCTTTTTTAAATTAAAAATCAACAAGAAGTGCAATTACTAAGAAACTCTTTAAAAAAACAGTTTTATATATGGAAATGACACCCGGAGGTGTTAATTTAACACCATAAATGAGCATCGAAAATTTAACACCAGCTCGGTGTTCACTATTTAACACCGGACTTTTTTTTCAGTGTAATATTCCGGAAACTCAAAAAGTTCCCTTATGTACAAGGGGAGTACAAGGGGAGTATCCCCTTTTCAATTAACCCTTTCCTCGCTCAATTCCTCCAGATCAGTTTTTTTCATAATTTCCCAAATATTCCATCGAATATGCGTATACGAAATATCTCAATTTCAACTTTTAAAAGGCAAAAGCTCTTTCGTACGGGAAGGATGGTGATAGCACTCGCCCACGCCTTCTCCCTGCCATGCTCCCCCCCCCCCCCCCCATGCATACAAGTAGACTGTGGATACACTCTATACATATAATAGACAGTTTTCATAATATGCCACAAAATGCGTGTACCAAAACGTTTAACTGCAATCAGAAAATACAGAATCTCCCTTCCCTTGTGTAAGAGGTGAAATAGGGTCAATCCCTTCCCGCATCCTCGTGCTTTGTCTCCTTCTACAGACTTGCTACACTTCTCGGCCGTGATAAGGCAAAGGAACGTAACTAAAAATTTGGGCATTTTGAGTTATGAGCATATGGCTCCTAAATACGCTCTTTTTAATGGTGAATGTCTCAATTCTCAAATGTTTACCATTTCAGAGATAAAAAGCGTATCTTACACACCTTTTTCACAACTTTGCCGCTTCCAGCAAGGCAAAACAACGTAACCTGAGATACGTATAGAAATGACAAAGAAAGCATTTTCGCTGTTACGGCAAATGAACGTATCTTTACATACACTGTTTTTTCATGGTAATTTCTCAAGGAAAAAGAAGGAAATTTCGACGCCAAAAGAACGTATGTCATCATACAGCGCTTTGCTGTATAAAATCAGGGCTATGCGCGCTACAGTCAGCACGGCAAAACAACATATCAACATCTTGGCCATCACAACACACGCTACACTGCATAACTCTATGTCTAAGACCTACGGCTACGCCGTGCTGCAGATCCATTTCAGCCGCGGCAGTGAGTGTATGTAGTGCCGCCGGCAGCTGCCGCGCCGCTTGCGACAACAGAAGCAGAGTTACACTGGCTGACTGGCAGGCAAACTTTGCTGCAGTGTGAACCATGAAGTCATGCCTGTTGTTCTGTTTTGCAGTCATGGAATGGATATTCTCCTGACCAGTTAATGCTACCACAAAGAAAATCAGCGGTAACACCGGTAAGTTTTATGTTTTGTTTTGTTTTTGTTTTTGTTTTTTTGTCAGGTCTAAGTTTGATCTAGCCCGACCAGACGCCGTGCGAAGTACGGCGATTGGGCTGTACAGACTGGACGACAGTACGCTTTGCTAGTAGGGTCCAGTACTTTCGATAATAGTTTTCACTAAGATTTAAGAAAACGATGAGTAAAAAATATAAACAAAAAACACAGCCAGCTATGAAAATAAAGAGCAACTTAGAGCTATGAGTATGACAGCCTTTCCTTTCGGTGGGCTTGGCAAAATGTGGCTCATTGGTGTGGTTGTGGTTGTGGTTGTACTAATGTAATATGGACTATGTTAATGTAGGATACTTATACTACTACTAGTGGTCTAATAGATCAAGTAGTGACTCTCAAAAGAAATTTACCTATGCGCAAATGAATTAAGTGGACCCCAATATACTGTACTATGATCATCGACTTGACGTCTTCTACCTCAAATTCAGTTTTCGTCTAAAAGTCTAAAAAAGTAACAGCTTTATAGTAAACAGTAGACTCGACTTCAAGCTAATGACAACAAAGCTTGATACTGGTGAATTCCATTTAGTCTTCAGTGTCAACATGAACTGATGGAAGACGATATGTTGTAATAATGACATTAACATCATTACTTTGGCAAGAAAAGTAAGGACAACCAATAATGTTTGGTCTACATCTTTGGTTAAACACAAGTAACCTTAGATCTTGTTTGTTATTTCTTGAAAGGATGAAGAATGTGATTGTGGTGTTTTCATACATACAGGAATTCACCCACTTAAAATTAGCCTAAAAAAATAAAGTCATATTTAATGGTACTCTGCACCTGCTAACTATAGAGGCCTGATTTTTTTTTTTCATTCTTTGTGCAATTTTAGTCAGCTGTACATATTCTTTAAAACATTTTTTTTTTTCATTTCGATACAAAATAATGCATTGTAGCCATAGTGGAACGTATAATATGTATACATATTATACGTTCCACCCCTCCTCAAAAAAAAAAAATAAAATAAAATAAAAAATGAGGGCAAAATCTCATGGAATTCAAATATCTATTCTTAAGTTAGATGGTTTTAAATACTATGGAAAGTTCAAATATTCAGACCCCATCGTCTACTTTAGATGATATTAACATTCGTGTTGAAATACGTATTTGCTTGTCTCTCTTTTCAGTGTCCACACCAACCGCCAGCCTAGACCAGCACAGAAAAGGAATGCAGTGTATCAAGTACAATAAAAGGTACAAGTTGAATAATCACCTATTAATTCATACAAAAAAAAAAAGCAGAAGAAGGGGGAAGAAATGAATCCCACCTTAGTCATTATCACTGGCGACACAAGCCGGCATTAGGAAAATTTATAAAAGAAAAAATACAAGAAGGCAGAATCCATGATAATGACTCTCTGATAATTAGAGAATACCACATTTCACAGTTCATTTCTTAGCGATAAAAAATATAATATGAAATGAAAACTGATGAAATAGTCACAATTCTCTCTCAAAAACAAACATTCAGCCTTGTACATCCTCAAGGGGTATTTGTATGATGTTGAATAATAGATATTGTGAGTGTATTTCAATATTTGAAGAGTTTGTTTTCAAAAAACGATAAGTCCATATTTGCCAAATGGAGACATTTGCGATTAAAGGTCAAGAAAAATAAAGAGAATGATAAGAATTTTTTTGCTTCTTTTGACCATAACTTAAAAAATGTTCCTTTTTATGGACTGACCAGTATATCATTTAAAAGATAGTATTTTGCACTATATGAGAGAGACTGTACTTCAAAATCTTCAAAAATGGACTTATCGGTTTTTGCGAATAAACTCTTCATAAATACTCATTCTCATTTCCTTTGCTTTTTTTTTTTGGAGGGGGAGGGGGTCTGTGAGAGAGGATTTGTTACACACAACCATGTCTAATGAAGAATTTAATCACATAATGTAACTAAAGCAGAGTTGAAATTCACTATCTGTCTTTTATGGAAAATACAGAGTGCCTTATTTTGTGTTAATTGTTCTCTTCCGTTTCTTTTACATTTTCCTGCAGTGGTCTACCGAGCAGTTCGAAAGCAGAGAAAGGAGCAACTATATACATTTCAGAACAACTGTGCACGCCCGTCAGAATCTCATGAAAGATGGAGTGGATTGTGCACTAGATCAGTCAACTCTAGAAGAAAAATAATAACACTCGGATTGCTTATATAGGATCGGGTAAATCTTTCACAGTTAAATTAAGAACTCGCAAAACTCAACTGTGAAGTGTTAATGACTATTCTCACGCTATGAAGGCACAAGAAAGATTTGTTTTTAATTGAAATGAAACTAAAGGCTCTATTTCGAACAAAAAATATGATGAGGGCTTATTGCCCTTTGAAATGATGACTATCAACTTTAGGTAAAACTATCACTTGTTCATATGAAATATTGTTGTAAATGCTTACCCTCAAAATCAATATCATGTCGATTGAAATATGTCAACATATTTTAGAAAACCAGGAAAATAGTAACCTTATTTCCTGCATAATTTTGATTTATTTTGAGGCTAATCCCTCCGGGAGCTCTCCGATAACGCAGATGTATTGCAGCACAGCAAATCGCTGTTGTGATAAGACGTTTATTGAAATGTGTTTAAAGAGAATACTGTTGCAAATTTTCCCTTCGTTTAAGCTGCCTAATAATTGTTCTTTACCGAAGTATTTACTTCTTACTACACTTGATCTTCCACAACAGTAAGGATTAAAAATGTTATGTGTGCTATTTATAATTTGTAATTTGTAGATGTTCTGATCTTCCAAGGTAAAAGTTGATGCGAAGGTCTGATGTGGTAATAGTATAACTAATCTCCAGAAGAAAAAAAAAATTATGTTCTGTTCTATTGAAATTGAAAATTTTGTTCCCAGGGTTTTGTTCAACTGTGGTACGTATGTAAGCTACTTTACTCGGGAAGTAAATTACATTTTTTTTTTTCTATTTCTTATCAACCATCATGATAATGACGATTGTTTAGTTACTGCTGATTTGCTTTCAATGTGATAAAAACATAATGCATATCAAACTATCTTCTAAATTGTAAGAAGATAGCGTAGATATCTATGTCATACTTTTAAGACTTGCAAATAATCGAATGATTTCTGTAATGCTGTTGTCTTTGAGAAACAGATGTACACACATTTTTTTCCCTATAAACCTTTCAGAAGATGTAATTCAGTCTCTGCATCTACGTTTCTGTCATGTCTTTCTCAAAGTATTCTACTGAGAGAATGCTTGCACCTCTGACAAGTCTGAGGTGTGTGTGTGTGTGTGTGTGTTTGCTTGTGTGTGTGTGTGTGTGTGAGTGGTCAAGTTACACCTAAAAACATTAAAACCTGGATTCATGATTACCTGATAAATCATTGTTATTATTGTCGTTGTTCAAAGAATTGAGGCATATTATCATTAGAAGTTTTAACCTTACGGATACAATTCATGCAATCAACCTAACATTAACAACTTATAACGATAAACAAAGTACACAATATCATTCTTTCTGTTCAAATCCTTTCATCTCAGTGGAAATCGTTAAATAAATCAAACAAAAGATAGATATTGAAATAGGAGTCTCAATATTAACACATTAAATGTGTGTATGTGCCTTTGAAACGAAGTGTATGTACAGATGTCTATACAATTTTTTTTTATATCCATTTTATTTTTATTTTTTTTTTGGCCAGTTCTCATACAGTCATAATAGTTGCCACTCATGCATTGTCATACTAAAAATCATACATATTTCAAGTTCATCTTAATTGTAACACACGGCATAAGAATTGTAATGAAATCCATTTTACAGACATTACCCAAACTCGTAGTTTAGTTGTAAATATTAATCCAAATCCATGTTTTTGTTAAAACAACATGAATGATAAACCAAAATAATATAATTATGTTCCCAATGAAAAATCTTACATCAAGGGATAAAAAACATACACTTAAAGATAATAAAAAAGAATGGACATCTCAATAAACTATAAACTGTATATGCAAATGAAGTGAAACAAAAATTTACGGTAATTGGTAGATAACAACTAATTACATTTTAGCATATACTCGGTTTTCAGAAAAAAATGAAAATGTTCTCTTGCATCGATAATTTTGCAAGCTACATGTACTGTGTTTTACTATTCTTAATATGTATTAAAAAAAACATATATCGGGACTTTTATCATCCAGTTAACAAAATTGTCAAAGTAAATAAATGATAGAGATTGTTGCCATTGAGTCGGGATACGTCATTCTGCCTAATTACATTGATGAAAGGGTTAAGGCGCAGATATTTGTAAGTCAAGATACGTTCTTTTGGCATACTGAAGTGGCTTCGCGGGAGAATGCCTACGCGCCGTAAGTCAGGATACGTTCTTTTGCCTAATTGATATGTTGCCGCGTGAGGATTCTCGCATAACGGAAGCAAGGATACGCTCTTTTGGCAAGCTGGAATTACTCATCAGCACAGTGCTGTGATTCGGTAAAATGCTGTATCTATTCTAAACATGGCAATTACTCTAAAACGGGAAGTCCTATTTTACTGAAATTTTCCCGAGATATTCTTTATTGATGCCTAAGAAATTTCGCTGCTTCAAAAGTGTTTTACTCATATGACGGAAAAATTTTCAAACTCTTTTTTCTTAAAACATGATATTCTGAGTTACGTTGTTTTGCCTTATTACGGCCGTTCTCCGATTGACAAATATCCAAATCTTCCAACAAAAGTGTGCGCCAGATTGTTGAATTTCAGTTCGAAAAAACGTCATCAACAACGTGGCCATGTTGAAGGTTATGAACCATATAACGTTATAGAAGAAATCCTAAAACACGAATCTGCAGTCGTGCAGGCTGGACTGATGATTCAATTTGAATTCAATTCAATTCAATTCAATTCAATTCAATTCATTTATTTTCATTCTTCTCTTCTTCTTTTTTTCCGGCAGAACACAACACAATATGACTTAGGAATTATATCACAAACGTAAACATACAACTTTGCCAATGATTTCAAATGATACAAATAAAGTTATGTATATAATGCATGCATACTTGCAAAAATAATATAAGGTTATGTTTCAGTTCTGGAAAAAAAAAGAATTGAGAGGTCCACTAAAAAGAAAGCTTGTAGATTGTGAACCACTCAAGGAAAATGTATTGAAATACTTATTTGCATACACTTAGCACAAACATAATTTAAGACAAGACGGAACAAAACAGGAAACACACAGTAACATGACACGAATAGGCAGAATGGATGGATAATGGAAGGAAAGAAGGATAAAAAGAGAATGCCAACACGCTGATCAAGGAAACGAAAGAGGGAATTGAAGAGGTGCTTCAAACAGCTGGTGGCTGCACACAGCCATTCAAAAATTATGATGGCTATTTCATTATAATGAATGAATTTGAGAGATATTGATTGATGATTGGATGATGAACTTTGTGGTTGATGAGATTATAGCTAACGAAAACGAAACATCAAAGAGGGTTTAACAGAAAGGATGTCATCGTCCGCTTAAAAGAATGTATTCTGAGCCAATTAAGTTCTCAAGAGGGGTAAATGAAACTCCTTAGTTTCCCTAGTGGGATAATTATTTTTAAAAAAATGGTTCCGCGTAAACGTTGAATTATATATACAGGGAAGCGCATTTGCGTTGAAATTAAACATAAACTGACCAGGTTAAAAAAAACACTTTTATCTTTAAAATCTTTATATGTGGTAAAAATGGATCTGTGTGGGAACGTGGCTGGACGCCACAAATAACACGAAGTGCTTTTTTTGTAGTAACAGTAGTGTATCTGATAAACTTTGACGAGCCCTACCCCAGGCTAAAAGTCCGTAATTAAGATAATATTAAGATAGAGAAAAATACAACGTCAGCAAAGAAAACACTTTTTGACCGCTTTCATTGGCAGATCTCATCCATGCAATGAGACATCCATTGTTCCTTTGCAATAACATGCAAACTTGGAAAAAGCTCTCTCGAATATGGGAGAGGTATCTTACCACCCTCCTATTGCTTGGTTCCCGCTGTACACTTTGAGGAATGACAATTTCCGAGTTTTCCACAAAACGTGTGCTTCAAATCGCTTTATTTCAATTCTGAAAACGCAAATGCAGGAGGGGGAACCCCCTCCGACACCCTCTCCCTAAGCTCAACCTCACTAGACTTTGTACATACACAGAGCGTACATAATTATACAGAGATGATGTATACTCTGAATAAGAGCTGAATTCCGTGATTTCAACACTTTCCTGAAAAAGCCCTGATTATTTACATACAATTCAATTTATATGTACTATATTATTATATATTCTTATATTTCTAAGTATTGCACCAAAAGTTGCACCAGATCGCTGAATTTCAGGTCCGAAAATGCAAAATCACCTTCGTGTGGGAGGAGAAATGCGCCTCATCTACACCCTTGTGTGCATGCTCTTTCTGTTAGATTGCTTATCAGACAACGTTCATGATATTCATTGTAGGAATTAATACGACGAGAAGTTTATGTCTACCACCTATTCCTAGTCACTGGACTGATGATGCCTGTTGCTACTTATACCCGGAAAATATTGTAATGCTTCATGGCATGGTCACTAAACTAGGCCACAGTTCTGTGAGAAACCCGATTGATTATGAAAATATGTCTCCAAAACGCAAGTTCAGATTAGTTCGAATAAGATGAGAACATAATGTTCAATTTCTGGCACAGTTTAAGTCTTAACCCAGCATATTGTAATTATCAATGTTTTCCACATTTTCACTAGTTTTTGCATATTAGATTCAATCTTATGAATATTCATGATGGATACTGTAACGAATCATATGACGTCCCCTGCCACCCCCCCCCCTTCACTCGCTCCGCTCCCTCGCATACTATAAAACTGCCCCCCCCCCCCAAGATTAGGGAGTTTTCGCTACACGACGGGAAAACCGAGAAAACGCAGAAGCAATCAGCTGTCACAGTCCCCGTACTCGGAATCCCGTCCTCAGACATGTATCTAAGCAGTTTCGCTTTCCTGTATAGGATGGGAGAGTATGGACAAGATCGCTGATTGGCTGGCTGGCTGGCTGGCTGGCTGGCTGGCTGGCTGGCTGGCTCACTCGCTGCCTATAGCATCGCAACCGAACGCTATTTTGGCCGAGTGCCGTACTTGTTTTCCCCAGGACGGGACGCGATATTTTTTTTTTTCGTAGGATGGGAAAGGCATTTATTTGTCTTGGTGACTTGGATAGAGAATAACTATCAAGTCTTTGACTTTATTACTCTCTCTAGTCTTAAGCCTGACGGAATAAACCGTTAAAAACTTAATATACTTTAGAAATTAAGAGCAAAAAAGAAAATAAGATGTTGAGCAAGACCCCGAATTGGAGTCGAACCAAGGACCTTCTGATTATCAGTTAAAGCCCTATAACACACCGTGCCAAAGCGAGGCGATGACAAGGGCTGTGGGTCATTGTAGTTAAGAAGTATGCGAACACAATTTGTCTTAGGCAGAGTCCCTATAGTCTTAGTTTTCAGACCTATTTTGTCAGTATACTGCCGTAGACTTTACACACACTATATAGTGACTCCAAATAGAAATATAGCGGATGGGACGTTTCTCGGCTTTGATTATGCGCAGAAGCAAATTTTGTTTATAAACTTCCTATCAAATCCTGGCTGCGCCGCAGCCCTGAACACAAATCCTAAACACAAACCTGCATTCGTACAGGCTGGCCTATTCGGCATTTTTCACTAGGAGTTTTCACATCAGCCCGATGTTTCGAAATAGCGCGCTATTTTCTGACTTGGGAAATTTTCCCGATAGCGAAATAGCGCGCTAGTTGATAATGTGAACACAAATTAACGCGCTAATTGTATCGCTCTGATCGAGAAAATTTCTCGAGTCCAACTCGGGAAATTTCTGAAATAGCGGGATAGTAGCGCGCTATTTGATAATGTGAAATCGACTCGAGAAATTAGCGCGATGCATCCCATTATGCCTAGCGTGTGTGACCCGATCGATCGAGGCAAACTGCACACAAATCACGAGGAATTTTTGAGAGGGCACACACATTACTTATGCTGTTTGCACATACTCAGCTGTCGAATTAGCTCGACAAAAATTCGGGCTGATTCTCTTCGGGCTGATGTGAATAAGAAATTAAATAGCGCCCTAACTCGCAATCGCGAAAAATTTCTCGAGCTTGGATTTTTATCGGGCTGATTAGATGTGAAAACGCCTATAACAGATCTCATCCATGCAGTGAGACATGCTTTGTTCCTTCACAATGGACCGGATGCATTTAAACGCTGGCAATTGCTTGTGTTAGCCTTTTACTCCAATCCTTATGCATGAAAGCAAGCAATTGCTTGAGAGCAGAAGCTTTTGCTAGCGAACACAAGCAATTGCTTGCTGCCCGCAAGCAATTTCTTAGAGACCAAGCATTTGCTCGAAAAGATATGCATAAAACATACCTTTTGCTTATTCTGGGTAGCATTTGCTTACGTTTTTCCAAGCTCTGTGAAATGAGCTTGAGCTTTTGTTTAACTGGAACGTTCCCTTTTAAGTATCATATTTAGACTAAAAGAAAAACCACACTTGTGTAGGAGTGGTATAAATCTACAAGAAATTACTCCTAAGTAGTGTAAGAAACTTTTCGTTTCAGCAACGGGAATGTCCAGTGGTTAGCACGCAAAATGTGATAAAACACAAGTAGGATGTCTGACTTCGGTGGAGAGCAAGGAAACCTCTCTGCACGTGCGATCTGGCACATCCGGGCTACTATAAAGCAGTGATGGGAATAATCCAGTACGTGCCTGTGTGCATAAATGTGTGTGTGCATTTATGAGTGTCATTTCATTGCTCTTCTGCTATGTCAGGAAATGTTTTCGCACACACACGCCCTATCAAATACATGCTATCACACTCGACTTTGTTTTGTGCTCGGACAGACGTGACGTCCCGTTTGTTGAAAACGCAAGCAATTAATTGCTTGTGCGGGACAAGCAAAAGGTATCAGCACAAGCAAGAGGTTATGCATATCGATTAAAGCAATTACTTGAGCTAGACCTTTTGTTGTCTTTAAAGTGAGGCAGTCCTGACGAATTTTAAAAGAATAGGCCTATGTTGTTGGTACCTCCAATGAACTACTTTCACCAAAAACAAACTTTCAAATCACCAAATAAGCTCGTAAATTTTGGTTGAAAAAGTGTGAATCTGCATGGTGAATATGCTAATGAGCAAGTCCTGGCGGAGAGTCAGACGTCACCGAGACACAACTCTTCCCAGCCGTGTTCTGCTCGTTATCCGTACGCTCCCTAGTTACCCGGATGCATGAAGAAGTCGGTGGCTACTAGTAATTGACATTGTTTCTACGTACTGTGTGTGTGTGTGTGTGTGTGTGTGTGTGTGTGTATGTATTGTGTATTGTATATTCGCACAGTACACGTGTGGACGGTACAACTAGATCTACGGTAGATACCCCGTATCGTACGCGGTTTGCATGCCCTTCGCACTTTTCCAGTCTATCACAAGCGCAGCTGCAGCCCTGTCGCCGCGCATGCATGTTCTAGTATACGTACAGATTGTAGGTAGAAACGGTTCTACACAGGCCGACTAGTACACTAGAGGGGCGACCGCATTCAGCGTAGTCTGGTCGGGCTATCTTACATCATGCCGATGTGTCAAGCAGTAGTTTTGCTCGAATCGTGCAGAAAATTTCCCAGGAAAATCCTTTTTTCCGTCCCAGACCCACAAAACAATCGTAAAAGGTGAGCTGCATAGCTGAGAATCTCGGTACAACGAAGCCGAACATAAAAAACTTAGGGCCTACAAAATCTCGATATCGTGTTGTGACCTACCAGTGCGTGGACCATTTGAGAAGCAATGTTTTTACGTGGACCGGCAGGCGGTTATAAACTAGAAAACTCGTGAAGCCAGATGCAATCCCGACCATATTTGCTCACATGAGTTATAAAACAGAAACACCTCGAGCATCGACTTCGAAGAGAACCGAGGGGAAAAAAGTGTAGAGAGGTAAGGAAAGTGGCTAGCTATGTTTCGTTTACGGTGGGGCTGCAACCGGGGTTGGACTGCAGTCATAGATGCCAAGTTCAAAAATTTTTTATGAGTGAGATTTTCATAAGTCGTCATTTTGGCGCGCGCGCATGTGCATGAGCGAGGGAGCGAAGCGACTGAGCGAGGGGAGGGTGTGGGAGGGGGGTGTCCACCCTCCCATGGTTGGGAGCTTTTTCAATTTTTAGCTCTTAATGGTACAAGTTGGTGCATATCTAAGTGACTATTTTTTACTTATTTTGAAAGACAAAAGGGAAATATGCCTGCAATTGCATCTCTTACTTTAATCCTTTAAGCTATGCTCCCAATGCGTGAGAAAAATGGGTGTCATGCGTGAGATCGTGAGACAGACCCTAAATGCTTGAGTCTCACTCACAATGCGTGAGACTTGGTAGCTCTGTGCAGTACAGTGCCACTGAGCTAGCTGCTGCCAGTGCCGACTGGACATGCACGGCAAAGTGGAGCGAAATCATATCCCTACGGCCCCCTGTGTTTACCCTGCCCGGCAGACGTCATATATTTTCTTTTTCGAGGAAAGGCGATATCTGAGTACTTACAGAAATATCGAGATACAAACAATATTTTCTTTGAAGAATTCGACTCTCTTATGCACAGGTTATCTTCGGTTTGAACGTCAAACTCAGCTAGACGGATTATTGTGTACATTAGCATGGTAAGAATTCGCGCGCGAGAGTGGTTTGTACGCAAAGAAGTATGCAACACGGACGGAAGCTAGAAAAGGACCTTGCCTATTTGATTTCAAGTTCATGGTTTATTTGATGTAAAAATACATATAAATTTATGTTAACAATATCAATTTTTCACGAATTATATTTGTTTGAAATAGTAAAATCACATACTTTCACATTTTATGATAAAATTACAACTGATCATTTGAACACTTAAATTGGTTTTTAGAGGCACGGCTGTCAACTTGGTGAGTAGGGCATGCATGACGTAGCATCTTTTTGCAGGCTCTTACACGATCGCTTGCAGGAATTATTTTTCAAAAATCGCGTACGAAGACAGTTTTTCATTTCCACGCGTATAAACTGGTGAAAGGTTATATTTTTTTTTACTCTTCTTAATTATCATTACAGTGAAAATCTCAGGACTGCCTCCCTTTGATAGTTCATGTGGTCAGTCATGCATGACGTCTGTAAACATAATCAGATGTCAATGGAAAGAGGAAGAGTTCCCCTTCTCTCCCAAGTAATACTGTGCTCTTTATAGCTGACAATTTAGAAATGGTAGCCCTCCAAATTTGGATTTCCTTTTTTTTGATACGCTCTGCAGACATATTTATATATATACAGGGCGTATTAAAAAAAAACACGTTACACTTTTGAATAAAATGTCTAAATTATATTTCAAAATATTTGGAAGATTTTTTCATATTTCCGGATGCCCAATAATCTCATCTATCAAGTGCAATCAACAAAACAAATTTTTGTTCACGCTTGGCTGAACACTGACGCTCTTTGTCCAGGGTGTGAAAAATGACTTGCGCCAAATTGAAAGAAGATGGAAAATTCAGCCAGCAGTCCAAATAAGTGCTCCCATTCAAACAAATTACTCTTTTGCTAATGGTAGAAACAACAAGGGAAGAGAGCAGTGACCATTTTGGATGAACAAAATACCGAAAACCTAAACAAAACAAAAAAACCGAGCCTTTAAGCCACGGGGGGGGGGGGGGGGGGGAGGGGTGACATTCCCTATGCCTATGTCGATCTACCACTTTAAACATGCAACAATTGTGACTGAGTGATTGATTGATTGATTGATTGATTAAATGAATGATCGATTGATTGATTGATTGTATTGATTGATTGTATTGATTGGATGATTGAAAGGTGATATTCCCTATGTCGAACTGCCACTTTACATGCCTACAATAATTATTGTGACTGGCTGATTGATTGATTGATTGATTGATTAAATGAATGATCGATTGATTGATTGATTGTATTGATTGATTGTATTGATTGGATGATTGAAAGGTGATATTCCCTATGTCGAACTGCCACTTTACACGCCTACAATAATTATTGTGACTGGCTGATTGATTAATTGATTGATTGAATGATTTTCCAAGAGAGGGTGCAAATTTTCTGATTCCGATAGCAGTTCTGGGCGTATCGCAATCCTCGGGTGTCACGCCCTCATACGCCTTGTCGCGTACACTGAATCACGGCTACGAGTAAAAAGAGTCCAGAAGCTAGACTAGCCTCTGATATGAAACGGTGCTGTGAACGCACGTCGCGCTTACTTAGGCCCCAGTCACATAATGCTCTGCGTCCGGAGTTACGTTCAAAAAAGTCATTTTTCATGCGGACTCTCGCGGATCTCTTACCGTCACAAGATTTTTTAATAAAAAAGTACGGGGAAAAATGCAGGCGACACGAACAGATACGATCAGATACGGACACCTGCGTCCACTTGCGGATAATCTTACGAATAATTGACACTTTATTGTTTTTTCGACTTGCGTAAACTTCCGAATACTTCTGAATACTTGCGGAGAGTTACGGATAGTTACAGATTGTTATGAATAATTATGGACAATGTGGTTTTCTCTGACGATCCCTGCTCAGTTAGTGTATTATGACGACAGGGTTATCACATATCGGACTGTCTTATATTGTACACTAGGGAAAAGCTGAAATTATGTCACGTACAACTTGTGAAGACTTTTCGCATTCCTTTAATTTTTTTACAGCAATAGAAGAAAAATTAAAGTTTGAACTCTGAGTTTCAATTGATTTTGTGCAACTCAAATATGAATACACGTCATCAATGTCCAGTATACATAGCATAATTATACCACAAATAAGATATTGTATAGATCGATAAGTTAAACAATAGAGTAAGAAAAATCAAATCACAGTCATGGAATAGAAAAAAAAATACCTTTGATTTAGCTGTAATTGTGCATCGATAGTCATGACTTACTGGGTTATGTTAAAGGAGACTGATATGATAAAGTTACCGTAATGATTGATAAGTTTCCAGATATTAAAAATAAATATCTGGACGTTGAATAGAACGGTTACAGCTCGCTATTCCGAAGGTTCGTTATTCCGAAGGTTCTTTGGTCCGAAGGGTCGTTATTCCGAAAGTTCGTTATTCCGAAGATTCTTTATTCCGAAGGTTCGTTAATACGAAAATGTGATGAGGTTTGTTATTCCGAAGGTTCATTAATCCGAAAATGAAATAAGGTTCGTTATTCCTAAGGTTCGTTAATCCGAAAATTAAACAGATCTCGTTGTTCCGATGGTTCGTTACGTACCCTATATCGCTTCGGATCAACGAACCTTCGGAATAACGAACCCTATTTCATTTTCGGATTAACGAACCTTCGGATCAGCGAACCTTCGGAATAACGCCACAAATGTTTGGATTAACGAACCCTTTTTCATTTTCGGATTAACGAACCCCTAGGTATAAGGAATTTGTGTGTTTCGGATTAACGAACCTTAGGAATAACGAACCTTCGGAATAACGAACCTTCGGAATAATGAACAGCACCCGAATAGAACACCCCTCCATTTCCAAAATAAAAAATAAAAAATGTAATACACATTCCATGGAGTGTAAAGTGGTTAAGACTTTATAGAAATACTTTCGTCCTCATTTTATATAGTTTATCGCTGCCCCACATCGTCCCCGGCCAGAAAAGTGAATGAAATGATGTAACCTCATTCCCTACCCAAAATATGATTCGAATAACATACATTCAGAGAATGCAAGAAAAATAAGTTCAGCACCATGGGTCAACAATGTCATCTGTATATGATGGGTGCCACTTAAAATGACCATGTGGGAGAAATTTCATAACCATGTATCGGTTCTACCACTCCACCGCTCTGTCTGTGTTGTAGTATTCCTTCAGATACAATACGCTGCAGCTTAGCTATGTTAGCAACACGGGTGGTGTAGTTTACCATGAGTCTCTATTCCTATGGGAGAGGAAAATGGAAAACGCCAAAGGACGCACTTAACCGCAGCATCCGCAACTGCCCGTAAACGTCCGTAAGCGGTCGTAAGTGTTGTGATACGTTAACTTGCGGTTAATTTCGGATACTTACGGTGGACGGGAATAAACGCAAATGGACGGGAGGTAAACTGATTTGCGGATGGTCTGCGTCTAAGTTACGGATAGTTACGTTTAGTTACGGTTACTTGCGTAAGTCTGCATCCGTGGAGTCCCTCTGCAAAATTTTGAACATTTCAAAATTTCGCAGGCTTGGCGCCGTCATTTTGCGTTTCTTTACGGATTAGTTACGGACAGTTACGCCTACATACGACCCTGCGGATGTCTGCGTCCACGCTGCGTCCTCCTGCGTCCACTTATCCGTATCTATCCGCGGCGGACGTAACCCATCGTTAGGCACTGTGTGACTGGGACATCCGAATCACACCCAGACGTGCGTCTCGAGTGCACTCGGGTGACGTCTGGAGAAGTTTGGGATGAAAGGGATATTACATTCCTTTGGAGTAAGACAATTGATTAGTTGCGTTATGTTTTGCCACATGTAAAGAAGCACATCATTGAATTGTATTGAATTGAAAGGGTATGAATGTCCATTGCAGCCCGCAGGCTGGATTGCAGACATTTTACAGAAATAAGCACGACTACTATAAAATATGTACAAGATTGTATAAATACATAGAATGAAAAAAAAAAACATATTCGTTACACAATATTAACATTAAAAACGAAACAAACACATATTATACATGTACAATTTCTAACATCACTATTCCCATTACCGCAAATCAAGTCAAGTTTCAAGTTTGTATAACATTTATTTTCCATCTTTTTTTTTCATGTAGGAAATCACATGCATGAAATTATTGTACAGGAAGGCAGAACCTCAAAAAAGCAAAGCTTGTGGTGAGCTGCCTTACAAAATACATTACATCACAAACACAAACACAAAAAACAACGAAAACATGATAATAGTTCCCATGACAATATTGAAATGAGATATTCCTCAAAGGGAGTTGTAAAGAGAGGCAACAATGAGTATGAAAATATGTGACAAGCTACAGGCTATGGCAAATGTTGCATATTAGTCCATGGGCCAAGACCCGAAAAATGGGTTGTTGGTACCACCTGAGGTGGCAACCCCCCCCCCCCTCTCTCTCTCTCCTTTTTTATAGCTTTACATTATCCAGCTTTCACCTTTTTTTTTTACTTCAACCTCATTTTATTCACTAACAATATCCAAAATTACTTATCATTATCATAACCACACAAAAGTTGCAATAGATGACCAAAATTAAATGTTGTTTGCTTTTTCTTTGTACCATGCACTGTCATATTTTTCTCAGTTCGCATGCATGCGCTTTGTCGTTTCGCTCTGTACGTGAAATGCGATTTAGTTTTCTTGGATGCTATGTTTGACTGATTTTACTTGATAAATTACTGAATTCAATTATTTCTTTTCCAGCATCCGCCCTTGAATGCTATATCTGCACCGACTGTGAAGGTTTCTTTTCGTACATTTTCACGAGCAAGACCTGTGCGACCGATTTTTTAAACTTTGGAGGACTGAACGCAAACCGATGCAGCAAGCAGATTGCATTGGACGGAAGTAAGTTTTGATTTTGAACAATATACTACTACTACTGCTACTACTATACTACTACTACTAATACTACTACTAATAATAGTGATGATTATAATGATAAGATTATATACATATATTAATAAAATAATGATAATAACAATAATGATGATAATAATAATAATAATAATAATAATAATGATAATGATAATAATAATAATAATAATAATAATATGAATCTATTCTGCGCCAAATCCACTCTGTAATTGTTCAAAGCGTACACATAGAAGTTTTAAGCACGGAGGTTTTTGAGCGGTAACTGCAACAGCAGGAATCAAATTTGATAAACAAACGAACAAACAAGTAGTAGTAGTATCTCTACCAGCACAATGCACTGGTCAGACTTATAAGGATCCCGATGATAGTAATGCCACTTCCTATAAAATAAGTAAATTAACCAATTGTACCTGCCACATACTTTGACATCAATGCACTGATATTATCCCCTAACTTATTACAATGTATTACGGTCTTTCTGCAAAGATTATTGTTTCATAAAAGAAGTGAAAAATGCATCCACTTAGAAAATGTCAAGCTCTTTCTAACAACACTTCTAAATGATTTTCAAAAATGATATCTTCCTATCTAATCTAAGAGTAATCTACTCATTAATTTGCTATTGCCGCCATCCGCAATTAAAGGCATTTAGACATACTTTACCATTTGCAGATGAAGCAAAAACCCAGCATTAGTGCTTTAAAATTGTTCTAAATGTGAGTTAGGGACAGCACAACCAACGTGAAAATTTGAACCAGCACAATCGATGTTAAGTATTGTTAGATATACAATAGTTAATGTGAACAATTGTCATAACATAAAAATAAAAGTTTCCTCACTAAACCGTCTACAGTTATGGTTTAATGAGAAAAATGGTGATATCTCCTTATATTTTAGGCTTTAATTATCGCAAAATGTTTATATGGTAGGACGTTTTGTAATACAAATAACTGATACATATGCATCAAATGTGATATCTTGACATTTCTTTAAAGGACAAGTTCACCTTCATAAACATAAGGATTGAGAAAATGCAACAATATTAGTAGAACACATCAGTGAAAGTTTGAGGAAAATTGGACAATCGATGCAAAAGTTATGAATTTTTTAAATTTTTGTGTTGGAACCGCTGGATGAGGAGACTACTACAGCTTGTGAGTCATATGCGTACAACAGTATAAAGATAATATAAAAGAAAATTCAACATATTTTCACTTTTTTCGCATAATAAAAGAGCAATTGACTTGCCTCTTTCTAAAGGCAGGGGGAATAATATTACCCATAACATTTATCGGTAACGAGTCAGGGGAATGTGTACTTTTTTCAAAAGATGGAATTTTGTGAAATTCTCTTTATATTTTCCTTATATTGTTGTACGCATGTGACATCTAAGTTATTCATACACTGCAGTAGTCTTCTCATCCAGCGGGTACTGCACAAAAACTTCAAAAATTCATAACTTTTGAACGGATTGTCTAATTTTCCTCAAACTTTCAATGATGTGTTCTACTCATATTGCTACATTCTCTCAATCCTTATGTTTATGAAGGTGAACTTGTCCTTTAAAGCACTGCTCCCAAAGGTAAGCAAGACTATTAATAGTCCAGTCAAAATATGAAATGACCCACAACTAATTGCAACAGAAACGATTCCACTTGCATTTGACCCGGAGGAGCTATTAAAATAACATATTAAAAGTTCCCTAAAATTCGAGTGGTGGATCAGTGTCTAATTTGCATAAATTCAAAATGGCCGCCATACAACCTATTTATGCCTATATCTCGGGACATATAACCCACAGAAAGTAAATTCCGGTGTCTAAACCTATGTATTTTAGGTCAAGGAATAGAAATATGTTATCTTTAGCAACTTTCAAGCATCCCTTTATATAGTTTTTGCATATATTTGCATATAATTACATACAAAATAGCCGCCATATTGCCTGTGCAAGCCCGTATCTTCGTATATCATTAATGTATTACGCTCAAGAATAAGTCGCTATATATCTGGACATAAAACACGTAGAAAATAGATTCTGGTGTCTAATCCTATGTTTTTTAGGTCAGGGATTACAATTATGATATAATCAGTAACTTTCAAGCTTCCCTTTATACATTTTCTGCATATATTTGCATTTAATTAAATGCAAATTGGCCGCCACAATGCCTCTACAGGCTTATATCTCTATCTGTAAAAGGTACCGAGTGATGGTGTCTGTGGTCTTAATTTTACTGCTGAGAATCACTGATGTAGAATACGTTCCACTCAGGAATAATTACCTATATTTCACTAAAAATTTGCATAGCTATATTTATGCATAAATCCATTTAAATTTTTATCGTGAATATAGGTTCAGATATACGAATACGAGCTACAGAACTTTAATTGTACTGTAATTTCTACATCCAATATTTCAAGGGCAAAGTTGTTAGAATTCCATTCACAACCTTAATGATTATCCTTACATCCAGTTTTATATTCTTGCATTGATTAAAAGTATTGTGTTACATTAAACTCACATTTTCTTTAGATAAAACCTCACAACAGAAAACAACTGTAAGGAGCATCGAATAGAACATATCTTTATTTAACTGTAATTTCAACTTAGCTTCCAAAGTGTGCTCAATAGGTACACAACAGCAAAGTCTCAAATTATGTAGTAGGAATCGTTAAAAAGATTTTTATGATTGCATGATATTTAATGTATTATATCGTGTAATTTGCCCTCATGTTTACTGCTTATACTTGTGTCTATATTGCAATACTTTTCTTTTTTTTTGGGGGGGGGGGGGGGGCAAAGGGAGGGGGAGGGGGAAAGTCATCAAGATCATGATTATCCATAAGCTACTCTACAAAAGTTTCATGAGTTTGGACATTTGTTTAGAGGATGTTCTTGTCATATTATCTCATATATATCAAAAATTGGTCTTAAATCATTCAGCAGATTTTTTCAAACATCTTTTTCCTTACCTGCGATGATTTGCATCCATGTTTAGTTGATACTTGTGTCTTTTGTTGCAAAACCTTTGGCAAAGGCATGTTAATCAATGAGCAACATATGACCGTGATGATTTGTATGGAAGTGGATTTTGTCATAATTATTTTTGCGCGGTTTCACCCAATGACTTACAGAAAACAGCCAGATACAACAAAAAAAAAAGAAAAGAAAAAGGAAATGCCTTAACATTTGTATTCCTAGTACTCTGTATTCATCAGTCGATCAATACAAACAGCATCCTTCTCATTGGCTTCAAGCTCATAAAATGCTTATAAATTCAGATAAGTGTTACTTTTACCATTTTTCAAATGTTTTTCGTGTTGTATCTGCACCTTTATTAAAAGAAATGTTTCCTATTACATTGAGGCTTCGCATTAATAACATTTTCATCAACACACAATTTTTTCGGAAATGCGAGCAGCATGAAGGCTGAATTCAATTTTGCAGGCAAAAAAGCAGCCAGAAGTCAGATAAAAAACAAAATACATAACATCATTTTCTGTTCCTAACACTTCCAAAAGGTCCCTTATCTCCACTTCAGCAGCAGCTTTTCTCCGAGTTAAACAGTGGAAGGGAAATTATACAATCATTGGAATTGGGACGATTTGAGGAAGATGTTTAGTCAAAAATATGTTCTGATCACTACAGACAAAGCTGCAGCTATTAAGGAACTCCTGAAGGAAGTCTGATGCAACTGCAAGACAGGCTGTTAGCAACTGGTAGTGTATAGTTGCAGGACAAACAGATTTGACTGCACACAACCCATATCAGTGGCAGATGCGGGCCATTATAGATCAGACACCGTCTTGTAATGTTGTATTTCTTAAATATGTGAGGAGTCAGATGATGCTGTTCTAATTGGTGACTAGGAATAAATAGCATTCTTGAAAGACATCAACACAGTTTAAAACATATGTGAGACTTACCACTCTTCTTTTTGTCAGTATGAAATGAAGCCAGGATCCTATTTGCTTTAAATTAATCAACTGCAATTTCACACTATCCTAGTCCACAGTTTGTGGTAAACGCATAGAACACTTTGAGTGTAGGTGAGTTTACATGTTTTACACTTTTATCATTGATCTATATTTTCAGAGATCACATTACATACCTATAATAAGTATGTGTATTATCGCAAGCCAGAAAATGAAAATGATGTACTTGAAACGGAAGAAAGTTTTCTTGAAATCCAATGACTGTGATTCAGTAGATTTTAAATTCATCTTAGGATAGGTTCAAGACAGCAAAAAAGGTTCAAGCTAATATTGCAAATAGCCATCATTTATCTTCTGGCGTCCACCGACAGTCATGCATGCATTTTCAAAAACCATTTTCAGATTGATTTTCTTTGACAGATTTTCACCAAACTAGGCAAGTAGCATTCCAAGGATGACAGACTACTCGTATCAAGTTGTTTAAATAGACACCATGTCCAAAAGGTCCCAGAACCCCCAAATTAAGGAATCTATCATTAAAAAAAAATCTCTCTCAAACACACACGCACACACACACACAAAGTAGAACCAGTTATAACAGAGCTAGGTAAAAAGTACACAGATGAATATCTTGGAGACTGCACAGTTTTAAGTTTCGAATTTTTATCTTCTTTTCGAAATATTACTAGTACACATTATAATCTCTCTCTCTCTCTCTATATATATATATATATAATACTTGTAGTCCGCGTGTTGGTACCAGTACAGAAAAGATGACGAAGTAGGGTGGTAATGCATGTCAGTCCAACAGTGCTATTTAGTGCGACCAAATTTTCGACGGATACATTCGTCTTTCTTCAGAATTGCCATTGTCGACCTTCAGGAAGATAAATGTATTCGTCGAAAATTTGGTCTGAATAAATGGCACTGTTGGACTGAAATGCATTACCAGCCTACGTCGTCATATATATATATATATATATATATATATATATATATATATATGTGTGTGTGTGTGTGTGTGTGTGTGTGTGTGTGTGTGTGTGTGTGACCCGCTACAGCAAAAGGATCCTAAAGTCGCTGACGGGTGAGCCGAGAAAATCGAGTTTGAAGTCAGATCACCAAAATCTGTCAAAACGTTTGGATTTCTGTTTTTAACATAATTTTGTAGTCTAATGTATCTTCTATCATCTGCCGAAATTTCGAAGCTAAATGATCAAAGGAAAGGCCTGAAAATAGCATTTTTCTAGGCCATGATTGGCTCGCCTGTCAGCGACTTTAGGATCCTTTTGTTGTAGCGGGTCACTATATATATATATATATATATATATATATATATATATATATATATATATATATATACATGTATATATTTCTTTTTTTATGTGTGGGCACTAATGTCCCCCTTTCTATCTAGAGTTGCTGCTTTTATAAAACCAGAAGAGCATTGAGTAAATACATCAGTGAGTGTATTGGCATACTTTCAAGATTATTGTGACAGATGCTGGGGTGACCGCCTTGGGGCTAGTGCCAAATAGGGACCAATTTTCACTCTTTCATCTTCAAAAAAAAAGCTAGTAGAATATTGGTAAAATGGGAACCATCCCCCCCCCCCCCCCCCCGGCCACAGGATGCCCAAAGGCACCTCAAATCTGATCTAGGTGTGGCCGCCTTTGGGCTGGGACCAAATTATTGGAGGCCATTTTTGATTTTTGATCCTCCTTTTGAAAACACATGGTCAAATTTACAACAAACTTAGTACTGTAGGTGCATTTATCGCTAGTGTTATGCATATATGGACATCATGCCTCCCTGGACCCTGGAGGTCCCTAAAGGCTTCCAAATATGGCCCTACAGGTTCCCAAAGTCTTCCAATTTCCTTTCTGCCAAGTAATAGTCTGTAAACATGCAAGAAAAGGAAACTTGAGATACTCGGATGAGGGCTGGACTTTAGAAAGTGAGTGAGTGACATGGTACCCTGATATGACAAGATCGTCATCTACAATAATGTCCAAACTCATGAAACTTTTGTAGAGTAGCTTATGGATATAAGCTACTCTTTACTTGAATAGATTTATGTATAAATATATGCAATTTTTTAGTGAAATATAGGTAATCATTCCTGAGTGGAACGTATTCTACATCAGTGATTCTCAGCAGTAAAATTAAGACCACAGACACCATCACTGGGTACCTTTTACAGGTAGAGATATAAGCCTGTAGAGGCATTGTGGCGGCCATTTTGCATTTAATTAAATGCAAATATATGCAGAAAATGTATAAAGGGAAGCTTGAAAGTAACTGCTTACATCATAATTGTATTCCTTGACCTAAAAAAAACAAAGGTTTAGACACCAGAATCTATTTTCTGCGGGTTTTATGTCCAGATATAAAGCGACTTATTTCTGAGTGTACTACATTAATGATATACGAAGATACGGGCTTGCATAGGCAATATGGCGGCCTTTTTGTATGTAATTATATGCAAATATAAGCAAAAAATATATAAAGGGATGCTTGAAAGTTGCTAAAGATAACATATTTGTATTCCTTGACCTAAAAAACATAGGTTTAGACACCGGAATTTACTTTCTGTGGGTTATATATCCCGAGATATAGGCATAAATAGGTTGTATGGCGGCCATTTTGAATTTATGCAAATTAGACACTGATCCACCACTCGAATTTTAGGGAACTTTTAATATGTTATTTTAATGGCTCTTCCGGGTAAAATGCAAGTGGAATCGTTTCTGTTGTAATTAGTTGTGGGTTAACCCACTTTTTGTCGTATTTTGACTGGACTATAAGTTGATGGTGATTAAGTTGATAAGCTATTGGCAATTGGAGACAAGTGTTTTGTTTCACCCGTTCTCACTGAGGGACATTACGGTTACGTCACTGTCACATTGGAACCGGATTCATGAAAAAAAAGTAGTTTTGATTAATTAGATTCAAAGACCGCAGACTAAAATAAGAACAACATTTATTTTCCTACTCGGTGTCATCAGCAATGTGGTGTACTCTCAATAACTTTCCACAACTTTGAGCTGTAACATCTAAACTCACATTACCCATATTCGACATTTTGGGGTTATGTGTACATGATATACTGGAACACATAGCGGTTTGGGGGGGGGGAGGTAGTGTACTTTCTGAGTTTTGAGTTGTTTGAGTAAAGGATTGGTATGAGCTAAATAGGCAGAATATGTTCAAGTCGGATGTCTCTTTTTTCTGTAAATGAAATAACAAATCAATTTTAGATTTGTTACAGTAATTTTTTACTCCATATAATTTTACATTATCTAAGGTGTGGTTAACACATCAACTAACAGAAGATTAAAAGAACTGTAGTCAAAATAGTCAAATATTAATGCATGAAAACAATCATGAAAAATAAAAAAGAAACATATTGAAGCGTGAATAAAGTAAATCTTTGTTTCCATGAAAGCCGGTTATACTCGTCTTGTTAAAAGATAATAGTATATATAGAAATGTAACACATTGCACTGCTGCATGTAGGACATTTGTTGAATAGACAAATCTCATCAATTCATTCCTTCGTTTCTTCCCCCCCCCCCCCCCCCCGGTCATTCCGGTAACGTCGCAATGCATCCACAAGTCGTGCCGTGTTATTCAATATTTTGATGTAAAATGAATCAATTGAGGGGAATTACAGCTTTTCTTATATTTAATTTTGTCTTTTTGTTCTCTCCGTCAGTCTGTCATTCATTCTTTTTCTTTTCCTTCTTCTTCACAACAAAAACAACAACGAAATAGCGGTAAACCGAGGTTGCTTGAAGTCAGGCGATTGCGATGCCCGGGAATTTTTCAATAGATGCGAAGACAACGACTCCCTTTGTACGCTCTGTTGCGATGGCAAAAACTGCAACGGAGCATCCGTGACGACTGTCTCCATGGTTACTCCGCTCATCGTCTTGTGCCACGCCCTCTACCGGCTGTTTTAATGAAGATAACTGCAATAAGTTTCGGCTTTTCTGTTCCCCTTCTATTTACTCTTAAGAACAAAGGCTATTGAATGATGACCATCTTCATCTATCTTTCATTCAGTGAATATGAACATGTATGTAGTTTACGACTTTTGATCACGAGATCGTGACGTGTTCATATACGATTTATGCAAGTTCCATTATTGATTTCATTAAAGGAATTTCATTACGTTCATTAATTTCATTGATGATTTACCTTGTAATAAGCCAGTTCGGAGTCAGCTGATGGGCACATTGGTACGAATGACCTTTCTTCTTTCTCAGTCGGCTAGGGGCACTTCATTAGTTTTCAGAGTGACATAATGCGTAAGTTTTTACGTAGCAATTAATGAGATTCATCAATCCTGTTCAAACAAAGAATGAACTTGCGTAGACCAGATGACCAGAATGATCCGTCAATTAACACCTGGGAAAGCATCCATTTCATTATTTTGCATTGAGTATATTAACAGTCTCTTTTATTGATATTGCCAAATACCACTTTTACTGTCAGGCGGACGTGCTGACAAGCAGCATTTATAAGTATCTCATGAATAATCATTACATCACAGATGCTTATCCCAGTGAATCTAAAAACCAACATGCCTGGTGGTACGAATGACCTTTTTCTGCTCATGCGCAAAGTAGAACTCCGAACTGGCTTATAGTGGGAGAAAGACTTGCCCGCCAATTCATAAGCATCAACCAATGATTTTTGTCTCTTAGATTTGTTACACAACATCTTTTAAAAGAAGGGTTTTAGTAGTCAGCAAAATAAGATCTAGCGTATTGTGTAGGAAGTTTCCCTCGAAATGTCTGATAACATGTCATAGAACCGTAAAGCAACGTGTAAATAAAAGAACGAAACAATTGTATTTGTCCTGTAGCATGGCTGAAAAGTACTCGGCTGGTACATACATGATATTCTGTTATGCATAGAATCAACTGCACTTTTGTTTTGTACATTGTATTGCTCTTTTGTCATTTGGTTATATTTGGTTTGAATTTGTCACATTGATGTTATTCATTTTTTATTTGATTTGATTGAGAAGCAAATAAAATACGAACGAACGAACGAACGAACGAAATACTCATCAATAGTACTGAAGATGTTCACCATCGTGGTAGATGATAGGGGAAGATGGGGCAAGATGGGACACGGGGCAGGATGGGACAATGCGATAACTATCTAAGTAAGCATCAGAGGGCACTATAATCTGCACTGATAAAAAGCACGCTGTCAGGAAACCATCTTTACGCTCTGTGAAGCTGAGATTCTCCTGAGCTTTGGAGGACAAACGCAAAAATTGATATCGATGACGGCAGAATTTCTGCAGTTAAGAAATGTATAGTATCCCTGGCATAATATGAAGAAAGGTAGAACGTTGATATCGTGTGGTTTTTATAGTATATACATCAAATTTATTTCACAAAATGTAGACAGACTGTATGTCATTGCATGTATTGTGTAGAGCTTAGAAGACATGGTAGTGTGTGTGTGCATGGGGCAGGATGGGACATCCACCTCGGGGCAGATTGGGCGGGTGTCCCATCTTGCCCCATCATATTTGATAAGGTTAATGTATATGTTTTATTCTTTTTTCAGTTTCAGAATGGTCCGGAATTACAAAAGAAAGAGCGACCGTTTCAAGTGGAACACGGAAATATGCGTCTTCATTATTGGTCCCATCGTGCCCCACGTATGTGGGGCAGGATGGGACAGATTTGGCTATTTTGAGATGGCTATTACGTAAAATGAAAGTAGGCAATTAAGATGGTATTACGTGTGATAGTGTTGCCTTACACAATCTTTGTAAATCCTGTTTCATGTGGAAGTTTGTGACGTAGTATTTGAAATAAAGCACATTTAGTGAAATGTGGCCCATCTTGCCCCACGTTCCCCTACTTATTATATCCCTGTACGATTTGATTTGGAGGAAGGCAATGTTTTCACCAACTTTCTTCAGGTGTAAAGCTCGAGGACCAACAGCACTGCTTGGCCAGGAACACTTGCGTGCAGTCAGTGTGTGTGTGTGTGTGTGTGTGTGTGTGTGTGTGTGTGTATGTGTGAGTATGTGTGTGTATGTGTGTGTGTGTGTGTGTGTGTGTGTGTGTGTGTGTGTGTGTGTGTGTGTGAGTGTGTAATCGATTGTGTTTGACCTTTTTTTTTTATTCTGGGGACCTACTTCCACAAGCATTTGCTTCTATGTGCTTTTCCCCGCACATCGTCTTAATAATCCAAAATGAATGTAGCGTACTTTTTACTAATCTATATTTCATTCTGTGTTGTGTGATATTATTATTGTCTTTACGTACTTAATAAAAAAATGTGCTACCTTTCATTGTCATGGATGTATGTTACAAATACAACACTGTATAATTTGTGTGGAAACTTGATAGATGCAATGAAAAGCACTGTGCCCAGTAGCGGAAATGCTGTTGTAAGAGTGATAGTTTATAGTTTAAAGGTGTTAAATTTTTGATACAGCAACATTTTGCTTATCGTCGCTGGCGTGACAAGACCTTGTATCTGCAATTTTGGTGAAAATGACTTTTTTAGATTAATGGTAAAATAAAACGTTATGTTTTCAATCATCATGATAGGTATTTCTATTTTTTTATCTGTTAAGGTTCTAAGCGAAAAGGATTTTTGGCAATTTTGCTTTAATCACTTGCTCCCTTTTCTTACATTTGCTATTGATAGCTTATCAGTGGGGTGCTGTTCGTTATTCCGAAGGTTCGTTACTCCGAGGGTTTGTTGTTCCGAAGGTTCGTTAATCCGAAACACACAAATTCCCTATACCTAGAGGTTCGTTAATCCGAAAAAGACAAAGGGTTCTTTTATCCGAACATTTGTGGCGTTATTCCTAAGGTTCGTTATTCCGAAGGTACGTTAATGAGAAAATTAAATAGGGTTCGTTATTCCGAAGGTTCGTTGATCCGAAGTGAAAAAGGGTCCGTAACGAATCTTCGGAATAACGAGCTTTGTTCCCTTTCGGATTAACGAACCTTCGGAATAACAAACCCCATCACATTTTCGGATTAACGAACCTTCGGAATAACGATACTTCGGAATAACGAACCTTCGGAACAACGAACCTTCGGAATAACGAACCTCCGGAATAACGAGCTGTAACTTATCAATGACATGGTACTTAGTAATCCTTGAATTCTGTCATGTAATTTGCTTTTTTGGTAACATTTCACAGCCATTTTTTTTTAATCATATGCAGTAACAAGGAGTAATAGATGTCAATTAAAATAATCTGACATGTTTCCAGGTCTAATGGGTTGTCTGATTGTCATAGCACAAGCTTAACGTGCTCACTGTTCAACTGTTTCAACTGTTTTTATTTGGAATTACTATTAAGTTGATAGAGTTGAAAGTCTTAGAAATGAGGAAAACATGCGTTTTATCAAACAAAGGATAGTTCTGTCATAACTGTATTTAATCTGTTTGCTATGCATATTGTTTACACACACGCGCGCATACACGCACACACACACACACACCTATACACACACACACACATATATATATATATATATATATATATATATATATATGGAGAGAGAGAGAGAGAGAGAGAGAGAGTGTGTGTGTGTGTGTGTGTGTGTGTGTGTGTGTGTGTGTGTGTGTGTGTGTGTGAGTCGTGTATCTTCAGCTGCTAAGCCCCTGGGCCGTCGCATCTTTTAGTAGTGTGTATAACGAGAGTAAAGAAGAGGCGGTAGACGTTGCGTTTGAATCCTCACAATTTGATTTTACTTCGAGCTTTCGGACTCTGGCCTTTGTCAAGAGATGTGAGATGCACAGTTCACATTTGGCCTGGTTGCATGCCGGCAGTCAAATGGCAGCCGGTTGTTAGAAACCGAAACATTTGTGATGTCTGAAATTGTGAGGATTCAAAAGCAACGTCTACCGCCTCTTCTTTACTCGGAATCGGACAATCCGTTCAACAGTTTTACATTTTCAAGTTTGGTAACGCAATCACTCGATTAGACTACAATAGTTAATGACGTCATATAACGAGACTTCAGAAGAATTCAACCTCACTGAATGACATATTTAGAGAGCAATATCAGACAGCAGGGGGAATGTTGCCCTCGTGATATCAGTTAAAGAGGGTTAAACGAATAGTTTTCAGTAAAAAAGGGGGCAATTTGTGGATTTCTCTTTATATTTCTTTACTTCGTTCCACAGTGACGTCATGAACTGTTGTAGACTCCTCTTAAACAGTGCATGGTAACTTTCAAAGCTATTTAAAATAAATCATACATTTTGAACAGTTCGTCCGTTTAATTCTCAAACATTATTGTTGTGCTCTACTAACTATATTGCTGCATTCATTCAATCGACATGCAGGCCTACAAGGGAACTTCCCCTTCAATTTAGTACAGTACTGTGTATTGATGAGTATGATTGTTAAAACGGGAAACAAGAATACATTTACAAAAGGTTAGCTTGGTTTTCTTTTTTTATTGTTTGAAAGGATATCTTGTCTTGGTGCCTTGGCTCTCTATGGAATCTGTACACATTGGTAGATATGGGTGCACATCACGAGACCGTCTCCACCAGGTTATCCCCTCAAGGCCATATCATCATTGCTATTCTTCACGCTGTAGAATTGCAGGGGGATTTTATTTTCATTGGTCAATATGACAGATAAATCCTCTTTACCAAGCTGTGTTACCTAATGTTATTGAGAAATTCAAACACACACACACACACACACACACACAAAACAATACAAAAAAAAAACCCCGACTCAAATCGTGAAGGGGAAGGACATTATTGTATAAAAGTGCAAAGGAATATCGTCTTTAAAGATACTGGCACCACATGAAGAGTGGTAAGTGTGAAATTGTTCTACTCTGCCTTTACAAGCTACCATGGATAATCTGAAACCCCCTGCAAGAAACGTAAAGTCAACTTCGGATACCTCGAATTCGTCGAGACTGAAGAAAATGGTTCGACGTACTCGAACTTCGAGGTACGCGTACGTCGAATTTTCTTCGACTTATCCGACATTTTGTCGATGTTCAACCTGGTATCTGTTATAGTGCCTACTGATTGTTTGCATGCTTGTCAATAGGAATTGAATCGACTTTTATATGAATGCATTGAATGAAAATCGGAATTGAAATCAAAATTTCAGAAATAAAGATTTTGGTGGCCCGATCGCGCCACCAAAAAAAGTCGGATGTTTGCCTTTACCTTTGAAAATGAACTGCGGTAACAATCGGCTCCGTAAGATGCTAAAATAAATGTCAGATGCTTACTTTTATTTTTGGAAATGAATAATGGTAATATTTGACTCGGTATGATACTAAAATAAATGTCGGATGTTAGTTCATACTTTTGGAAATGAATAACGATAAGACTCAGCTCCTTATGGGGCTAAAACTAATGTCAGATATTTGATTTTGCGTTCGGAAATGAATAAGGATAACATTCGGCTCCGGAAGACGCTGAAATAAATGTCGAATACTTGCTTTGACGTTTGGAAATGAAAAACAATAATAATTAAATCCGTACGATGGTTACATAAATGTCGGATGTTTTCTTATACTTTCGAAAGGAAATAGCAATAACATTCGGCTCCGGAAGATGCTAGAATAGATGACAAGATGATCGCTTTTATGTTCGGAAGTGAATAGCAGTAATATTCTGCTCCATACGATGCTGAAATAACTGTCTGATGTTTGCTTTTAAATTTCGAAATGAATAACAGTAACGTTCAGCTGAGTTCAATGGTAAAATTAATGTTTGATGTTTGCTTTGACGTTCGGAAATGAGTAACAATAATATGAAACTCCTTAATCTGATAAAATAAATGCTGGATGTTTGCTTTTTACGTTCGAAAGTAAATTGCAATAACATCTAGCTCCGGGAGATGCTAAAATAAATGTCGAATGATTGCTCTGATGTTCTGAAATGAACAACAATAACATTCAACTCCATACGATGATAAAATAAATGCCGGATGTTTGCTTTTACGTTCAAAAGTAAATGGCAATAACATTCAGCTCCGGAAGATGCTGAAATACATGTCGAATGATTGCTTTTACGTTTGGCATGTTTGGAAGTGAATAGCAGTAACATTCTGCCCCATACGATGCTAAAAAATATTGGATATTTGCTCTTACATTTCGAAATGAATAACAGTAACATTCAGCTACGTTTGATGGTAAAATAAATGTCTGATGTTTGCCTTGACGTTCAAAAATGAAAAACTGTAGTACAATGTATTCGGCTCCGGACGATGATAAAATAATTGTCAGATGATTCATTTCACTTTGGGAAGTGGACGGCAGTAACATTCGCCTCCGTACGATAATAAAACAAGTGTCGGATGTTTGAAATGAATAACGGTAGTGTTCTGCTCCGTACGATGCAAAAATAAATAACAGATTGTTGCTTTTACATTTGGAAATGATTAACGGTATTAATCCGCTCAGTTAGATGCTAAAACATATAGCGGATTTTTGCTTTCACGTTTGGAAATGGATAAGGATAGCATTCAGCTTAAATAATGCTAAAATGAATGTCGGTTGTTTGCTTTTACATTTAAAAATAATTAACGGTAATATTCGGCTCCGTAAGGTGCTAAACAGAGTAATACAGTACTCTCCGATTAAGCGAAGTACCCGATAAACAGAAGAACACGTCTCATTCACAATTGACACACAATGTGTATGTACATCAGGGGCGGATCCAGGAATTCCGTAAAGAGGGGGCGTGTTTACACAATTAAAGGGGGGGGGGGCGTGCGCCGGTTGCAGTCCTCCCTGGATCCGCCCCTGTACATGCATTGTACACCTATTAATACACTGTATGCTTGACACGCGTGCTTGCACGGCACATTATACATGTACATACCTTACGCTTGCTCAGTCACGAGCAATAATCTACACTCTTTTAAAGAACTGATATCATATCTCTATAGTCTTTGACTATAGACTCCTCGCTGACACGCATGCGTTTTCCGAAATGAACACGTCTCTTTGCGTGTACTAGTCACGTAGAACGTCGGGTTACTTTTCGAGAAGTGACTGGGGAAAAGCAAAATTATGGAGCTGGTGCATGGCCTGATTGTCGTTGCAAACTTCTCGTATCGTGAATGTTGTTGCGGAGCAAGGGAGGAGCGCAAGTGTGTTCAACTCCCATCTGTCCTGTCTTTGCAATTGTGAGTGCCAACTACATGGGTAATGTTCGTTTACGTGTGGCAAGTCGGTACTGGTACATGTATTTTCATGTTTAATCACTCCCAAAATGATCGGTCTTCTTTGCAAATTAAGCAGGGAATGTGATTAGCTGTGGAAAATTTGACATTCATGATTTCTTAAAGTGTTATATCTGCGATAAAATGTGGGTGAAAATTAGATTAGAAGAAAATCATTTACCCATTTATGCGGAGAGGCAACCCGATTATCAGGTAATTTTAATGTACATTGGAACTGATTTTGACATTTACTACCCAATTAAACGGAGTACCCGTTTAATATAGGCGATACCCGATTACGCGGAGAGTACTGTAATTGTTGGATGATTGCTTTTACAGTAAGAAATGGATAACAGTAACTTTCGGCTCTTTACAGTGGTAAAACAAATGTCGGATGCTAACAAATCTCAGCAAATGCTCCCACTTTCTCATTTCAAACGTAAGTTTTGACCTACTAAATATATAGGCATCATTTTTTATAATAATCTCTACGCCTATTTGCTAAATCTTAAAACACAGAAAAAGATGATTGAATTTTATATTCATTTGTTTTAGACATGGGCATCTGTATCACTTCAATAATGCTTAATATTAATTTTTCTATGTTTAGTAGGACTGATTTAGTTTTTCTAATATTTTTCTAATATTTTTCTTGATTTTTATCGATTTTTTGCGTCACCAGATTTCACTTTCGACCACCAAAAAATAAAAATCAATGATATTGGTGGTCCGATAAAAGTTAATGTGGAGCCCTGTCTATTCTATTCTTTATTATGCTCGGCCTATACTTCCAGATCATATACCACACTATTTTCATAATCGCATTGCTGGAAAAAAAAAAAATCAGTGTTTGCCTTCTCGGGGAAGAATAAATGAAACAAACTAATTCGTGAATGGCAAAAAAAATAATAATAATAAATGAATAAATAAATAAGGCAATACTCAGAAGATTCATGTTTGGACAGTGGACCGTGATTACTGACAAAGACATAAATGTCAGCACCTGAGCAGGTGCGCCGCGACGGTTTACATAAGAAATCTGCGCGCAAGGTATGACTATCACGATCAAAAATCAGAACACAGTGGTTAATAGACCGGGGGCAGCTCAGAAGATTTATTCAGCTGAAAAGTGTCACACTTTTTGATGGTCTCATCATACTAGGATATGGCCAATGGTCAATAAAATGAATTGCTGGCAAGCCACATCCTGTACCGTAAGCCTAGGGGCCACAAAAGGGGCCCCGAAAAATTCATTTTTTTTTCAGCCGAAGGGGGTCACGGACAAAAGTTGGTGGATATTTTTCCTTTGGGTGTACCTATCATGAAAACAGCAATGCCAGCTATTTCATCCTGTACGGGGCCCCCAGCCAGTAGCCCCAAAGGGCCCCACCCATATGGTGTTATTCAGCTGAAAAGGGTCACGGCTAATTTCTTTTGCAATGGAAGAAGTACCCATCAGAGATATCCGAAACACCAATGCCAGCTATTTTGTCCTGTACGGGGCCCCAGACAGTAGCCCCAAAGGGTGCACGTCACGAGACCGACACCCACGAGTCATACAGCCCACAAGTTATACAGCTCACAAGTCATACAGTCCACGAGTCATACAGCTCACAAGTCATACAGCCCACCAGTTATACAGCCCACGAGTTCGACACTGAATAAATAAAGCCCACGGGTTCGACATCAAGTAAAATAAGCCTAGGAGTTATACGGCTCACGAGACCGACACTACGCACAAAATGCTCATGAGACCGACACTATAGTAAACAAAGCCCACGAGACCGACACTACACTTAAAAGGCCCACGAGACCGACGCTACGCATACAAGGCTCACGAGACCGACATTACGCAAAAGAGGTTCACGAGACCGACACTAAGCAAAGAAGGCCCACGAGACCGACAGGGCCACCTATAGACCAATAAATTGTATAGGGTGTCCTGATAATGGCATAAGAAGATATGAGAGATGGAAAAGAAGAGTTGCCAGGGTGTAACCCCATCAGTTGCCCCCCCCCCCCCCCCCCCCACCCCCTGAAATAATCAGGATCTTTGATTGTGTTTGCGTGGGTGTGTGTTTGTGAAAATAAAATGAACAAAATAAATCTTGCAGTGCTAATCTGTTCTTCATAAGATGAATACGTAGATGCAGGCAGTTATCCTTGATTATGGGGGTGTCATCATCACCTTATTGCCTACAAAGTACTTGAAAAGACGTTGTTTTGTCAAACAGACTAACTTTATGTATGTTGAGCTGTTTCAGTCGTAGCCAAAACATAGAAATACATTAAAATAACACAGTCATTCAAAGTTGTGTGATACTGATGACTCATGTACTAAGATCTAGTACCACAAGAACATAATAAGAAAACAAATTGTAGCCAAGCAGAGTGGGGGGGGGGGGGGAGTAGAGGAGAGGGGTAGGGGGGGGGAGGGAGGAGAAGGGGGAGGGAGGAAGAGATCTGACACAATAGATCAACATAAACCATTTCCTGTATGAAATTCTAATGTTCATAGCCATAGGCTCTACAAAGGGCCAACCACGTTTCCATCGACAATGGTTTATACCAGTAATTACAGGCGTGGCGCTACTTTCAATGTGCATCAAATTACCGATACATTATCCACTTGGCTTTAAGTATATAACTTATTAAAAGTCAAACTATCAGAATGGAAAACGCTACACAATTTCCTTAATCAATTTTTATATACAATGTACCTATGCTTGGTTACGCCGGTAAAGATTCTCTTCCTTGCTCTGAGCTAATGCGCGGAGGAATAAAGACAACAACCTCGTGCAAAACGATAGACATAAGGCAGCGGGATTACTGTTTAGTGATATTTTAGCGCCCTAGTGAGCGAAGAAAGAACATACACACGTCCAGTCTTCGCCCAGCCATGGCGTCTCGCATCTCGACCCTAGTCAATGTCTTATCAGTATGCCTTACAGGTAAGTGTCGGCATTTTTCACACATCAGCTGCATCCATCAGCGCTTAGATAGTTTAAACTCAGTCGAAATACCAGTCGATATCTGAAAATATTATACACATCTTTATTATATTGACGAATAGTTATCATATGGCCCCAACACAAACTTTCAACGCACCTACTAGGCCTATACAGTATGTCCCCCAAAAAAATTACAATCAGATTTTCGCATTGATAACACCCAAAATGATTAAACTGTCTAAATGCTACTTCAGGGTCTTAAAATATAACATCTTAGCTCAGTTTTGCAGAAAACCCCATTCAATTTGGTTAAGCGGTCACAGAGAAATGTAGAATGTTGGAAAGCATGAAAATGAGTCTGATTCTTCCAAGTTTAGCACTTCGATGCTTTTGTGTGTGAATACAAAAGACAGAACTTGGAGGGAAGAGATTCTTGACATCCTCTACAAAATACCTCCTTTCTCTTTGACCACTAAAACAAATCGAATGGGGTTTTCTGTAAGATGTGGGCAATGAGTTATAGATTCACACTCTGAATTTGTATTCGGATTGATTCACTATTTTCAAAGATATTATTGCGGAGGTTCCCGTTGTATTTTTCTTTTTGGCGGGGGACATACGGTACTGTACACGTGCAGCACTCACTCACGTCTTATTTCCCTTCTGAAATGTAATACTGCAATAGAAAATAGAGAAAAGCACTTTTCGTGAGAGGCGATTAAGCCTGAGTTATATTCTCAATGAGGCTATCAGCCCAGTCAAGCTATGATTATGCTGACGGTCTCCTGCTTTCTTATTGAATAGATCTGCCGCTGCCAATACATGAACCACATGTACAAAATACACATCGTCATCGTGTATGTAGTCTGACTTCTTTACAGCAAAATCTATATCTGGTTTTCGCCCCAAAACTTCAGGATGAATTCTATCTATTTAAACATTGGTTCTCTCACAAAGGAGGCGAATTGGTTCATATTAGAAATTCGAGGAGCCAACGGAAGGTGGTTGAAGTAATTTATCAAACCGAGAGGCACAGGAAAGCTCTCTTCCCTTTCTTGTTTAAAGAAGAAATCTACTCCCCCCCCCCCCCCCCCCATACACACACACACACAAAATAACTTCAAAAGAAAGAGAGCAAATTTTCCCCTATATTAGAACGGTATAAAATGAAAACAAAAATCGGATAAGAAATCAGGAAGATAAAAGCATGTTGAAATTTCACATTTATTTTTCGGAAAACATTTCTTGACCAGTCCTTATGAATATTCAAATCAGCAAGTTGATGATGTCGTGATTTCACAATTTCTAGTTCATTTTATAAAGAGAAATTACAAAAATCTAAATATTTCAGCCGTCTAAATATAAAACTTGTCTTGAAACCACCCAAAATAAAAAAGAACAAATGTTAGCTCTGATATATATTGGTATGGGAACATGCTTTTACAAGTACTAACTAAAAACAAAATCTGAATTTCATGTAACATACATGACGAATTCTGAGGGTATGACATCATCAACTCGCCCATTTGAATATTCAGGACTGGTCAAGAAGTGTTTTCTATAAAACGTGAAATTTCGAAATGTCATATCTTCCTTGATCATTTCTTGTCGAATTTTTGTCATTTTTGTATAATTATGTGGGAGAATATTTTTCTTCTTGTTTTGAAGTTTATTTATTTTTGCAGTGGATTTCTTCTTTAATAGACATTGTTTTGATACCTAACTACTTATGATATAGATTTTCCCTTTCAATCTTAGTTAGGCAATAAGCTTTTTGACTTAATTACACCTGCTACACCAGAATTTGATTCTGTAGATATGTTAGAGGAAGTCGTTCCATATACACTCACCAGATGATTTTTATGATCTTACTCAAGTCCCACTCACTGTTTAATTGTCTTTAACATTATTATGAACCGATTTAAAGATATGACAAGGTGTTTTGTTGATAATACTCTTTCATTGATACATTTGAATATAAGAAGTATGAATAAGCATTTCGAAGAATTACAATAGATACTAGATATACCAGGTAACCCACACAACCATTTATTTTCCGATTCGACTCACGGATACGTGGTTATCCTCATGCCACCAACGATCTTTCGCTGTTGATGTCTATGACATAATTATTATCAATAACAGACCTGATTGTTTTTGCGGTGGTGTTACCTATATTCCTTTTGAAAAGTAGTTTTGAATGCACTCTTTGTGAAGCGCTGAGTGAAATAGATGACATTTGTTCAGTCACTTTTAATTGGGATGACTAATCCTGGTGATAGAAACATTGCAGTAGACATTATCTATTGTTATGGGCCCACTCTCGATTACACAAGATACTTGGAAAAAAAAAACCCCACACACATCTCCAGATATGTACTTTGGAGTCATTTATTCTTGGTATTTGATCTCGGTCTCCCATCACTTATGGGCAGCCAGCTCTGATATTATTGCCATCACATTTTCCGCTCGTTCCCTATATACGATGTAACACAATACAATCAGTGACTATGGAACGCTATTACAAGTGCTCATAACACCGTCACTGACTATAGAGCTCCGAATTCCAATAAAGATATTTTTTTATCATACCTTATGGACTTGCTAAGTAACCGTTAATCTATTAATACAGACTCTTTATTATTGGGTGATTTTTAAATATATTCTTGCTGAAACACACAACGGAAAAATACCTCAGACGAATTTCTTGAGATATTTGATGTTCTTCTTTCTTACAGCTTATTAATAAACAACTAAGCCTTGATTGATACGTTGTTGAAGGGCTACTATCTAAAAATTGTCAGCTATGGAGAGCGCAATGTTAGTTGTAAGGAAAGGTAAACTCTTCCTCTTGCCATTGATCCCTAATTACATTGACAAATGATCATGCATGACTGAGCATACGAACTTTAAAAGCTTAATCTAATTTTGCAGATGAAACAAAAACCCAGCATTATATCTTTAAAATATTTCTAAAATGTGAGTTAGGCATAGAAACAACCACTGTAAAAATTGGCATCCGTATAATCGGTGGTAAGTATTGTTAAGTACACAAAATCTGAACAATAGCTATGATAAGTATGAATCCAGACTTAACCGTCTACAGTAATGGTTTATTGAGAAAAATGCTGATATCTCCTTATATTTTAGGCTTTATTGCACAAATGTTATATGGTAGGATGTTCTGTGATACAACAGACATACACATATGCATCAAAATATAATGTGATATCTTGAACATTTTTTTTTAAATCTCTGCTCCCAAAGATAAACAGGACCATTAAAGACAGCAATGACGAATTGCACTTTTTTCCAAGTTTGCATGTTATTGCGAAGGAACAATGTATGTCTCACTGCATGAATGACATCTGTCAGTGAAAGTGGTCAAATCATCAGGCCAGCCTGCACGACTGCAGATTCGTGTTTGTCTTTTAACGTTTTATGGTTCATAACCTCTAACATGTCCACGTTGTTGATGATTTGGGATTGTATTTTGAAATCCTTCCTAGGAGGAAATTTGTTCCTAAGCCCATGTTACTCTTCATATTCAAGACATAAGTTTGTCATAGGGAGTTATGTGTTGAAAATGCACAGAGAAAAATGGACTGTGTGGGTTGGCCTCTGTGGGATCGACCAACTTATCGAACAAAAGGCCATGTTAACGATTATGGACCATAAAAATGTTAGGAGAAAACCTAAACACAAACCCTGAACACAAATCCTAAGCACAAATCCTAAACACAACCTGCATTCGTACAGGCTAGCCTATTTGGCAACTTTTATTTACAGATCTCATCCATGCAGAGAGACAAGCATTGTTCCTACGCAATAACACGCTAAACTTGGAAAAAGAGCAATTTGTCATTGTTGTCTTTAAAGTTCATGTGCTCAGTCATGCATGGTGTCTGTCAGTTCCCCTTTCCTCACAGCTAATATTGTGCTCTTCATAGCTGACAATTAAGAAATGGTAGCCCTCCAAAGTTGGATTACCCTTTTTTTATACGCTCTGCAGGTATATACACTGGACAGCAAAAAAAAGTACCCACTTCTGTCAAAGGCCGCACACAAAAATTCACCCCCTAGAAATAAAAAAAAAAAATCTGTACACAGGTATGCTGCAATATCCATCAGTAATCACATACCCCATAGCAAGTGATTATCTTTATTACAAAGGAAAAAAATGACATGCACAGCATCTTGGTCACTGTATCAAAAGTCACAAAATGTAACAGAATGAGCCTTACAAGTTTTACGCAAAAATCATTGTCACAGGACGAAAAATGCAGTCACAAACATCCATTTTAAATAATGTGTATGTCCTCCTCGTGCCTGGACACATTCCAGGCATCTCTGACGCATGCTCTGGACAAGCTGTGTGGCGTAGTCCTGGGGAAGTTGTGTCCATTCCTCTAGCAGAGCTTGGATCAATGTTGGTTGTTTAAAAATGTTGTCCATTCAGTGGCCATTTTTGCGTGGTGGAAAGTGCTTTGGGGGGGGACTTCTGATTCAGTGACCAAGATGCTGTGCATGTCAAGTTCTTCTTTGTTATGAAGACATTCACTTGCTTATATAGTGCATGTGATTAGTAAGGGGCATTGTAGCACACCTGTGTACAAAAATTGTTTATTTCTAGGGGGTGAATTTTTGTGTGTGGCCTTTGACAGAAGTGGGTACTTTCTTTTGCTGTCCAGTGTATATATACATATGGAAATGTTTAAACTCCTGGCAGATTTTTTTTTTATAGAATTTCTGATATGACTGACCACTTTAAGTGATAACGTGCTTCAAACTCAAAGATATATAATAAAGGAGCGATCCTCTTCAGTGTCATGCGAGGCGTAGAGTAACTTGGGAGGGAAATTTGCCTTCCCTTTGTGCTTCTGTCAATAATGCCAACTGGGAAATTGTTTTTGATATTGAAGATATTACGTTGCCTTTGATTTTTTTGTCTTCTTTTGGATTTCTTGAAAAGCATTTGGATAAGTATGGTTTGGAAATGTATGGTGAAAATCCGTCATGGAGTTTTCAAGAAGAAGAAGATGAAAATGTATAAAATGTTTTTGCATGATCGACGCATGATGGACGACGTACACCTTGACGCCGGGGGATGAAAAAAGCACGCCTCAGCTTAAAATCATATTCCTTTGGAATAAAACAGTTGATTAGTTGCGTGATGTTTTGCCAGATGTATAGAAGCACATCATTTTTGGCAAAAAATGACCAAAATTTTATGTTAGTGTTGTAGGTTTTTTTTTTCTTTGTACCATGCACTGTCATATTTTTCTCAGTTCATGACATGCGCTTTGTCGGTTCGCTCCGTACATGAAATGCGATTTAGTTTTCTTGGATGCTATGTTTGACTGATCTTACTTGATCTAATGCTGAATTCAATTATTTTTTTCAAGCGTCCGCCCTTGACTGCTATACCTGCATCGACTGTGAAGGTTTCTAGTCGTACACTACCAAGAGCAAGACCTGTAAGACCAATATTTTGAACTTGGGGACCGAAAACCGGTGCAGCAAGCAGATTGAAGTGGACGGAAGTAAGTTTTGATAATAATAAACCACTACTACTACTACTACTACTACTACTTCTAATAATAATAATAATACTGATAATAATAGTATAAATCTGCATTGTGCCAAATCCGCTCTGTAATTGTTTAAAGCGCACACATACTATTACGTTTTAAGCACACACATAGATTTTTGAGCGGCAACGGCAACAACGGGAGTCGAAATAAATAAATAAATAAATAACCAAACGAACAAACAAAAAGAGGTAGTGGGCCGGATGCAATTGCTTGTGCTAGCCTTTCACTCGAATCTGTATGCATAAAAACAAGCATTGCTTGAGAGCAGAAGCTTTTGCTAGCAAGCACAAGCAATTATTTGCTGCCCGCAAGCTATTGCTTAGACACCAAGCATTTGCTTAAAAACATATGCGTAAAACACATCTTTTGCTTGCTCTTGCTAGCAATTGCGATTTTCCAAGCTCTGTAAAATGAGCTTGAGCTTTTGCTTAACCAGGATGTTCCCTTTTAAGTATCATTTTCATATCCACAAAAGAGAGACCAAACTTGTGCAGGAGTGGTAAAAATGGACAAGAAATTACTCCTCGGTAGTGTAAGGAACTTTTTCGTTTCAACAACGGGAATGCCCAATGTGGTCAAAAACAAGTATGATGTCTGACTTCGGTAGAGAGCAAGGAGTCCTCTATCCACGTGCAACCTGGCAGATCCGGGCTATAGCCTATACTTATAAGCAGTGATGGGAATCAGCCAGTTGGCATGTGTGTGTATAGATTTGTGTGTATATCTGTCTGTGCCTTTGTGAATATCATTTTATAGCTCATTTGCTATGTCAGGAAGTGTTTCCGCACACACACGCCCTTTCAAATACATGCTGTCACACCCGCCTTTGTTCTTGTGTTCGCACAGGCGAAAACAAGAACTTTTGTTGAAAACGCAAGCAATATTGCTTGTGCGGGACAAGCAAAAGGTATAAGCACAAGCAAAAGGTTATTCATAAGGATTTAAGCAATTGCTTGAGCTAGACCTTTTGCTAGACGAACTGGTGCTTTTGCTTGAAGCAATTGCTTGTTTTATGCATTCATCCACCGTGCTGGTAGAGACACTGGGCCGAATGCATAAAACAAGCAATTGCTTGTAAGCAATTGCTTCAAGCAAAAGCACAAGCTCGTCTAGTAAAAGGTGTAGCTCAAGCAATTGGTTAAATACATATGCATAATCTTTTGCTTGTGCACATACCTTTTGCTTGCATTCAGCAAGCAATTGCTTAGGGTTCGAACAATAGCGTCACGCTTGTGCGAACACTGTACGTCAGAGAACAAAGGCGTGTTTCGTATTAGGTATTTCATAGGGGCATGTGTGAGCTGGAACCTGACATAGCAGTATAGTGATCATAACAACGCTCATATGAAATACACACACACACACACACACACACACACACACACACACACACGCTTATACTTTTTGCTTGCCCCGCACAAGCAATTGCTTGCGTTTTCAACAAAAGGGACGTCACGCCTGTGCGAACACAAGAACAAAGGCTAGTGTGGCAGCATGCATTTGAAAGGGCATGTGTGTGCAGAAACATTTCCTGACATAGCAGAAGAGCTATGAAATGACACTCATAAATGCACACACAGACGCACACACACACACAACTATACACACACTCGTATTACTGGCTGATTCCCATCACTGTTTACAATAGCCCGCATCTGCCAGATCGCACGTGGAGAGACGTCTCCTTGCTCTCCACCGAAGTGAGACATCCTACCTGTTTTTCATCAAATTTTGCGTGCTAACCACTGGACATTCCCGTTGTTCAAGAAATGAAAAATTTCTTACTCTACTTAAGAGTAATTTCTTGTAGATTTATACCACTCCTTCACAATTGTTGTCTTTCTTCCATGAATATGAAAATGATACTTAAAAGGGAACGTCCCAGATAAGCAAAAGCTCAAGCTCATTTTACAGAGCTTGGAAAATCGTAAGCAATTGCTAGCAAGAACTAGCAAAAGGTATGTTTTATGCATACGTTTTTAAGCAAATGCTTGGTCTCTAAGCAATTGCTTGCGGACAGCAAGCAATTGCTTGTACTTGCTAGCAAGAGCTTCTGCTCGCAAGCAATTGCTTGTTTTTATGCATATGGATTCGAGTAAAAGGCTAGCACAAGCAATTGCTTCAAGCAAAAGTACAAGCTCGTCAAGCAAAAGTTCTAGCTTATGCCCCAGTCACAGAGTGCCTTACGATGGGTTACGTCCGCCGCGGATAGATACGGATGAGTGGACGCAGGGGGACGCAGCGTGGACGCAGTCATCCGCAGGGTCGTATGTAGACGTAACTGTCCCTAACTAATCCGTAAAGAAACGCAAAATGACGGCGCCAAGCCTGCGAAATTTTGAAATGTTCAAAATTTCGCAGAGGGACACCACGGATGCAACCTTACGCAAGTAACCGTAACTAAACGTAAGTATCCGTAAATGAATGAACTATCGGTAATAGCTTGGAAGCAGACCATCCGCAAAAATTTTTACCTCCCGTCCATTTGCGTTCATTTGCGTCCACAGTAAGTATCCGAAATCAACCGCAAGTTAACGCATCACAACACTTACGTCCGCTTAGGACATTTACGGACAGTTACGGATGCTGCGGGTGATTGCGTCCCTTGACGTTTTCCGTTTTCCACCCCCATGGGATCAGAGAGTCGTGGAAAACCACACCACATGTACCCGAATATATATATATATATATATATATATATATATATATAACAGATAAAAAAGAGATATAAGAGGGTAAAAATTTATAGCAAAAAAGAAACGTGCCATAAAAACTGAACATTTGGCCCTTAAAGTTCGTTGACCTCTGCCTGTGACCTTTGACCTTGTGGTGACCATCCACTCCCCATGGGACATCTATCATCCAAGTTTGATCAAAAACGGACCTATGGATCAAAAGTTATGACCCATAATAGAAACGCGCCATAAAAACTTAACATTGGGCTCTTAAAGTTCGTTAACCCCTGCTTGTGACCTTTGACCTTGTGGTGATCATCCACTCCCCAAGGGACATCTACCATCCAAGTTTAGTCACAAATGGAACCATGGATAAAAAGTTATGACCCATACTAGAAACGCGCCAAAAAAACTTAACATTGGGCAATAAAGTTCATTGACCCCTGCCTGTGACCTTTGACCTTGAGGTGGCCTTCATATTATGGTAAAATGTGAAACTTTGAATGACCCCTCTTCCCTCGAAGTTTGATTGCAATTGAAGCCTAGAGTAAAGAGTTATTGAAGTTTTTGTATAGCGTTACGGACAGACAATGGACGACGGACGGACGGACGGACGACGGACGGACGACGGACGGACGGACAGACGACGGATGGACGGACGGACGGACGGACGACGGTCGGACAGACGCCGCAGGCGATCCCTTAGCCTCCCCTCACCTCCGGTGGGCTCGACAATGAAATGAGAACGAATTTAATATTTCTCTACAATCTTAGCCACTTTACACTACTGAATGTAGATTACATTCATTTTTATATTGTATGTTGATAGGAGAGGGGGTGTTCTAAAGTTTATTTTCTTTTAATCTGGAAATTTATCAAGCATGACTTTATATGACAGTCTCCTTAACATAACTCATTAAATCATGAATATCGATGAACAATTACAACCTAACCAAAGTTTGTCTATTCCATGACTGTCAATTGTATTTTCTTCCTCTATTGTTTAACTTATCGATCAATATTGTATTTCATTTGTGGTATAATTGTATTATGTATTATGCACATATATATATATACATATATCAATATTTGAGTTGAACAAATAAAATTCAAACTTCAAGTTCAAAATTTTATTTTTCTTTAATTGTTATAAAACATATTTAATGAATACCAATTGTCCTCACAACTTGTTCGTAATATAATTTCAGTTTTTCCCACTGTACATGAGACAGTCCAACATGTGATAACCTTGCTGTCATCAATACACTGACTGAGCAGGGATCGGCACAGAAAACCACATTGTCCATAATTATTCGTAACAATCTGTACCTATCCGTAACTATCCGAAAATATCCGGAACTCTCCGTAAATATTCGCAACTTTCGCAAGTGTTCAGAAGTATTCGGAAGTTAACGTAAGTCGAAAAAACAAATTACGTGTCAATTCGTAAGATTATTCGCAAGTGGACGCAAGTATCCGTATCTGTCCGTATCGCCTGCATTTTTTTCCCCGTATGTTTTGTAAAATTTTCTGGTGACGGCAAGGAATCCGCGGGAGTCCACAGAAAAATTGACTTTTTTGGACGTAACGGCGGACGCAGAGCATTATGTGACTGGGGTCTTAAGCAATTGTTTAAATCCATATGTATAACCTTTTGCTTGTGCTTATACCTAGTGTCCCGCACAATCGTGCTTGCGTTTTCAACATAAGGGACGTCACGCCTGCACGAACACAAGAACAAAGGCGAGTGTGGCAACATATATTTGAAAGGGTATTTGTGTGTGGAAACATTTCCTGACATAGCAGAGGAGTAATGAAATGGCACTCATAAATGCTCATATTCAGAATTTCCTTGCAACGAATTTTTGCCCACTTTTTTTTTCAACAAAACTGTAAACAATCATGAACACTGAATGAACATTGGAATGCAAAATGTTTGCGTGATTGTATGAAAACGGTAATAGATTATGTCACATGGACGTAATTAACTTTTCAGCAAACAAAGGAATTCATAAGACTGTGTGATTTTTACCTGGGTAAACGACAAAAACAGATCTAAGCAATTATTGCTGCTCTTGACTGCTATACAAAGTTTCGTCATATCCCCTACCCCCTGACCTTTTGCCCGATATTCTGCATTGTTTACACTCTCTATAATGAGGTGTATTAAATTTAGGGTCGTAATTACATTGAGCGTTAAAATGTATTACATTTGATAGGGTTGACATGAATTACATTGAGGATTGTTATTACATTTAGGGTTGAAATGTATTACATTTAGGGTCGATATTACATTTAGGGTTGAAATGTATTACATTTACGGTTGTTATTACATTTAGGGTTAAGGTGTAATACATTTAGGGTCGATATTACATTGAGGATCGATTTTAAATTCAGGGTTAAAAAGTATTACATTTAGGGTCGATATTACATTTAGGGTTGACATGTATTACATTTAGGGTTGTTATCACATTTAGGGTTGACACGTATTACATTTAGGGTTGTCTCCGGTTATTACATTTAGGATTAAAATGTATTACATTTTTAGGGTTGACTCGATTATTACATTTAGCGTTAAAATGTATTACATTTAGGTTTGTTATTACATTTAGGGTTAAGGTTTATTACATTTAGGGTCGATATTACATTTAGCGTTGATATTACATTTAGGGGTGATACAACAGGTAGGATGTCTGACTTCGAGGGAGACCTCTCTCCACGTGCGATCTGGCAGATCCGGGCTACTGTAAGCGATGATGGGAATCAGCTAGTGTATGTGTGTGTGTGTGTGTGTGTGTGTGTGTGTGTGTATAAATGTGTGTGTGCGTCTGTGTGTGCATTTATGAGTGTCATTTCATAGCTCTTCTACTATGTCAGGAAATGTTTCCGCACACACATGCCCTTTCAAATACTAGTGCATGCTGCCACACTCGCCTTTGTTCTTGAGTTCGCACAGGCGTGACGTCCCTTTTGTTGAAAACGCAAGCAATTTCTTGTGCGGGCCAAGCAAAAGGTATAAGCACGAGCAAAAGTTAATGCATATGGATTTAAGCAATTGCTTGAGCTAGACTTTGTGCTAGACGAGCTTGTGCTTTTGCTTGAAGCAATTGCTTACAAGCAATTGCTTGTTTTATGCATTCGGCCCAATATCCCCCTAATTTATTACAATGGATTATATATCTTTCAGTAAAGATAATTATCACTTAAAAGAAACGAGAAATACATCCACTTAAAAATGTCATGTCCTTTCTAACAACACTTGTGATTTAGATCAAAGGGTTTCTTCCTAATCTACGAGTAATCTACACATAGATTAATAACTTTGCACAAATTTAAGCTACTCATAGATCAATAACTTTCCACAACTTTAAGCTATGACATCTAGGCTCACATTACCCATATTCGAACTCGACCGACGTTTTGAGGTTATGTGTAGGACCTACATAATGTACTGGAACACAGAAATAGCGATTTTATGGGTGTGAAGGTAGTGTACTTTTTTTAGTTTTGAGTTATTTGCATAAAGGATTGGTATGAGGTCAATAGGCAGAGTGTGTTCAAGTCGGATGTCCTTTTTTTTCTGTAAATGAAATAACAAATCTATTTTAGATTACAGGTACCCCATATAATTTTACAGTATTTAAGGTGGGGTTAACACAACAACTTATAGAAGATTAAAAGAACTTTAGTCAAAATAGTCAAATATTAATGCATGAAAACAATCATGAAAAGAAAAAATGATAAGTGCAGCGTGAATAAAGTAAATCTTTGTTTCCATGACAGTCGGTTATAATAGCATATATGAGAATATAACACATTGCACGTAGGAAGTTTTGTTGATCTATTTATTCCTTTGTTCATTTTTACCCCGTAATTTCGGCATCGTCGCAATGCATCCACAAGTCGTGTCGTGTCGTGTCATTCACTATTTTGATGTTAAAAGAGTCAAATGAAAGGGAATTGTAGTTTTTCTTACATTTTGTTTTGCCTTTTGTTCTCTCCGTCATTCTGTAATTCATTCTTATTTTATGTTTTCTTTTCCTCCTTCACAACAACAACAACAATAACAACAACAATAACAACTACAACAACAACAGCAAATACAACAACAACAAAATAGCGGTAAACCGAGGTTGCTTGACCTCAGCCGAATGCAGTGTCCGTGAATATGTCAATAGATGCGATGACGACGACGACATCCTTTGTACGATCTGTTGCGATGCCAACAAATGCAACGGAGCATCCGTGACGACTGTCTCCATGGTTACTCTGCTCATTGCCTCTTGCCACGCCCTCTACCGGCTGTTTTAGTAAAGACAACTGCAATACATTCCGGCTTTTCTGTCCCCCACCCCCATTTACTCTTAAGACCAAGGTTACTGAATGATGACCAAACAATTCATCTTTCAGTAAATATGAACGTGTATGTAGTATATGACTTTTAATCACGTGATCGTGACGTGTCCATGTAAGATTTATGCAAGTTCAATCATTAATTTCATTAAAGGAATTACATTCCTGTCATCCATTTCATTGATGATTTCCCGTGCAATATGGGAGAAGGACTTGCCCGCCAATTCATAAGCATCAACCAATGATTATTGTCTCTTAAATTTGTGACACATCTTTTTTGAAGAAGGGTTGTGGTAGATAAGATCCAGCGTATTGTACAGTAAGTTCCCCTCGAAATGTCTGACAACATGTCATAGAATCGTAAAGGTTGCGCGTAGATAAAATAATAATAATGATAATAATAATAATAACAATGATAATTACAGCATTTTTAATGCGCCATCGATCTAGTAGCCTATTCTTAGGCGCAGAGAGACATAATTATAAAGAGAATAACATACATGTACATTACAATCATAGTGGTACATACGAAGGTTATGAAGAAAAAAAGAGGTTGAAACATATACCCGAGGAACAATTCAATGAATATTCAACCAGAACAAGATGCGAGCGAACATATATGACTTCAGAAGCTTTTTAAATATTTCAATAATTTCTGCTGATAGGATCCTCAGTGGAAGAGCGTTCCAGAGAGATGGGGCTGCAGAAGCAAAGGCTTTTTCTCCGAGAGTCGAGATTGTTCTTTTAACTGTTAATTGTTTACTATTACATGAACGGAGATTTCTGCCAGGGACGTATTCTGAAACAAGGTTTTGCAAATATTTTGGAGCTGAAGAATGTATTGCTTTCCATGTATGAAGATAAATTTTAAACTCTATTCTCTTGGATACTGGTAGCCAATGAAGATTTTTAAGAACTGGGGTAATGCTGGAGAAGCGAGATGTTCCACAGAGGACCCGAGCAGCAGAGTTTTGAGCACGCTGTAGTTTGGCAAGTTGGTAAGATAGTCAATACGTGACAAAACATACGAATGAATAACAGAGGCTACAACTTTGTGTTATAATGATTTCCTGATACTGTGAATATTGCGTAGTTGCAAATATACAGATCGACATATGTTTGTAATGTGTGTCGCCATTGACATTTCAGGATCCCAGATTCCTACAATTTGATACAAATTGTACACTGACACATCCAGTTCGTAATGATTGACTACGGACCATAGTTGCTAGATGTTTTGAGGCAATTATCATAAATTCACTTTTGTTATCATTCAGTTTGAGTTTGTTCTGTGTCATCCAAGCCCTCATATCATCAATACATGATTCAAGTCTATGTCTGGTAGAGGCCTGACTTAAAGGATCAGATGGATCGAACGAGGTGTACAGCTGGGTGTCATCAGCATGAAGATGTATATGGATGCCATGGGTCCTTGCGATCTCTGCGAGAGGACTTGCATAAATGCTGAAGAATGACTGACCCAAGACAGATCCTTGGGGGACACCATACAGAAGTTCAGCGGAGGATGAAATGCACTCATTGATCCTGACTGCCTGCGAATGGTTACACAAATAGGAAGATATCCATGCAAGAGAATCCTTTCACATCTATTGAATGAAACCTTGTGATAAGAATATCCTTGTCAATGGTGTCGAAGGCTGCTGACATATCAAGGAGCACCAAGAAAACAGCTTGCCTCTTGTCAAGTGCTTTACGTGTGTCATTATGGACTTTAATCAGGGCAGACTCGGTGCTATGATGCCTCTTATAAGAAGATTGAAGTGGTTCACTTAAATCATTCAGTTCCAAATATTCTTGAAGACGCTGGGCTAAATAAAAGAACGAAACAACTGTATCATGTCCTGTAGCATGGCTGAAAAGTACTTGACTGGTATACATACATGATATAATCACCATAGTTCTGTACAATATTTCTAAATGTTGAATTGGAGGAAGGGAATGTTTTCACCAACTTTCTTCAGGTGTAAAGCTCAAGGACTAACTGCGCTGCTTGGCCAGGGGCACTTGCGTGCAGTGTGTGTATGTGTGTGTGTATGTGTGTGTGTGTGTGTGTGTGTGTGTGTAATTGATTGTGTGTGACCTTTTTTTTTTCTGGGGACCTACAGTACTTCCACAAGCATTTACTCTTATGTGGGTTCCCCGAACATCTTCTTAATAATTCAAAATGAATTTAGCGAACTTTTTACTAATCTATAACCCATTTTGTGTGTCATGTAATATCATTATTTTCTTTATGTAATGAATTCAAAAAAAAATGTGCTACCTTTCATTGTCATGGATGTATGTTACAAAATCAACACTGTATAATTTGTGTGGAAACTTGATAAATGAAATGAAATGCACTGTGCCCAGTAGCGGAAATGCTGTTGTAAGAATGATATTTCATTGTTGAAAGATGTTTAAATTTTTGATACCACGACATTTTGTTATGTTTTCAATCAACATGATTTATATTTATATATTTTCTATGTTAAGTTTCGAATGATCTTGTAATCTTTGCATTTGATGCAGGGTTTCCTTGCAAAGCAGGCCATGGGGCTCTGAACGGGACAACCCTGCTTTTAAAGAAAACATGAATAGATAAATAAATAAATAAACAGAGAAGGGTTTCTGACAATTTTGCTTTAATCACTGTCTTGTTTCCCTTGCTTGCAATTTGCTGTTCATCAATGAAAAATAAAGATGGTAATCCTTGAACTCTGCCACGTGATTTGCTTTTTGGTAACATTTCACAGCCATTTTTTTCCATCATATGCAGTAACAAAGAGTGATGGATGTGAATGAAAATAATCTAGCGTGTTTTCAGGTCTAATGGGTTGTCTGATTGATAGCACAAGCTTAACGTGCGCACTGACTGTTTTTTTTTTTTGGAGTTATTGCTATTAAAAGTTAATAAAAGCGAAAATCTTAGAAATTAGGAAGACATGTGTTTTATAAATCCAAGGATGGTTCTGTTTTATTTAATCTGTTTGCTATGTATATTGTTTACACGCACACGCGCGCACACACACACACCCACACACACACACACACACACACACATAAGAGCTTGTCACGACTTAGGAATATATATATATATATATATATATATATATATATATATATATATGATTCCCCTTTACATAGTTGAATACTCACACATGCTGTCTTATACTGTTACCCATAAAATCACCATGTCCGTTTTTCTTGATTACACTATGTATTTGTATTTTGCTTTTCTGAGAACAACCCAACTCCACTATTTGGTAGATTGAAGGAAAATCTCTAAGTGACCTGGTCTTTTCATCCTACATTCTTTCATGCCTGTTGTAAGAACAGTTTTACTCACAAATGTGTTTTTGCTCAATCCGTTTGCCGAATAAGGCTAACGTTAACAAGAGAATGTAAAATTGCTCATTAAAACCATACAAGAAGATTGAAGGTCCTTTTTCCGTTTGGGAGCAGTGATTTAGAAAAAAAAATATTCGAGATATCACTTTTGATGCATAATGTGTAGGTCAGCTGTGTCACAAAATATTCTGCCATATAAAATTGTTGCAATAAAGACTAAAATATATCAACAAGATATCACTATTTTTCTCATTAAACCATAACTGTGGACGGCTTAGTCTGGAAACATTTCTATCATAATTATTGTTCCATTTTGGTATATTTAACAATACTTAACATAGATTACACTGGTTCTAATATTTACATTGGGCGTTTCTATCCTTAAATCACATTTTAGAACTATTTGAAGAACCACTGCTGGGTTTTTGTTTCATCTGTAAATGACAAATCATGCCTTAAATGCTGTTACCATGGCAACGGCAAGGTAGACACCAACGGTTAATGAGAACATGACCTCAGGTCACCACGAAATCTGCCAAGACAAAGATTAGAAGAATGACGCTGTACTCCCTATAAACACTTTTGTGAAACACAAATGAAATTCGACCAGCACATTAATTTACAGATAAGATTGATAGTTTTCTCGAAGCAAAAATTCACATTATTTCTCGTCGACTAAATAGACAAAATTGCTGAATTAATATTATTACTAGGCAAATGCTAGGTACCTATTTGCGATGGGTTAACAAATGAGGTAAAAGGGTTTGGTTGGAATTTTATTAGGGGACAGGTAAAAGATATAATATATTAGTTTGATATTATAGAAATATATTTATCGATTGCATAAAGATGATGCGGGAGGGGAAGGGGTGATTAGTATGCACTAGCTGATTTCAGTCAATATCAATTGTTTTGGTTTGCTTTGTTAGAGTATTTTGCATGTTTTTTGTTTGTTACAACTTCAAGTTATATGAAATATATGAAGGAATTGATTTTTGTGGATGTATCATAATATGTTTTACGTGTATTTCAACTATGTGTTCATTGGCCTATTTGCTTTATATAGTGTTGTGCTGGTGCCTTTATTTAGGGGGGCGGGAAAGGGGCAGGGTCGAGCTCGTGGGTTTTATGACTTACAAATATTTTTTTTTTTTAAGTTGAGCTCGTGGTCTGTATCACTCGTTGGTGTCGACCTCGCGGGATGACTCCTAGATGTCAAAAGCGCCAGCAGTGGCCAGGGGTCACAATGTAAAGGGCAAACATATTAGAGCTGAAATAAAAGAGAACGAAAACAAAATGAGTCAAACATCCCAGGAGTCCGACATTGAAATGAATTCCATGAGTCCTACAGCCCACGAGTCATACAGCCCACGAGTCATACAGCCCACGAGTCATACAGCCCACGAGTCATACAGCCCATGAGTTTGACACTAGACAAATAAGGCCTATATATGACTTCGACACTAAGCAAGCTCGACGAGTTCGCCATTACATCGTGTCGGGCTCACTGTATAACCTTGTTTGCTAAGTGTCGAAATCGTAAGCCTTGTTTGCCTTGTTTGCGTAAGGGGACTCCTGGGCTGTATGATTCGTGGGTGTCGAACTCGTGACGTGCACCCGTTTAAAGTATATCTCACAGATCCGTTTTGATTTTCTCAGTCAACCTTTATAATATGAACGTAAAGGTATGAAAGTAATACGGTTAACTATTTACCAACACCAGGATAAGCAGTAAACTAAATAAACTAATAAGAGAACATCAGACAAAGGACTGACAGACAATCAAGTGAACGTATTTCTTCTTATATTTCATTCTGATGTGCACACTTTATGTCAGAAGTAGTTAAAGAAAAAGTTCACCTTTATAGACATGGGGATTGAGTGAATGCATCAATATTGATAGAACACATCTGCAACAGTTTGAGGAAAATCGGACAATCCATTTAAAAGTTATTAATTTTGAAGTTTCTGGTTAGTCACTGCTGGATGAGAAGACTTCTACAGCTTGTGATGTCATATGTGTACAACAATATAAAGAAAAATATATATTCACTTTTCTTGTATAATAAAAGAACACTTGACTTCCCTCTTTCAGAAGGCAAGGGGGAAGAATATTACCCTTAACATACGTCAGGGACAAGTCGAGGAAATGTGCGCCTTTTTCAAAAAGTAAGATTTTGTGAGATTCTCTTTTTATTGTCCTTACATTGTTGTACACATGTGACATCATACACTGTAGTAGTCTTCTCATCCAGCAGTGACTGTGCAGAAACTTTAAACATTCATAACTTTTGAACAGAATGTGCGATTTTCCCCAAACTTTCAGTCATGTGTTCTTCTTATATAATTGCTGCCTTCACTCAATCCACATGTATGTAAAGGTGGACTTGCCCTTTAATGAAAAACAACTTCAGCAATTTATATCGTATAAGAATGTTCAGAGAGAATACTGGCGAAAGATATAAAGGCCAATGAAGGCCTGTTAGCCAAAAGATGTACAAAATTCAGGAGTAATAATTGTTGAATGAAGATTATACATATGGTAGATAAAATTCACATACAAGTAATTGAGATTAGTCTATAGCCAAAGAATTTCAAGAACCAAATGATTCCGGATATTTTCCCTTTGTCAACCGTGGGTGCTCTCCTTCGCCCGACAAGAGTTTTACCTTCGACATTTATTTTTTACCCCTGATATTCCTCTTTTTTACATCCTCCGACGTTTTACTCTTCATGTTTTACCCCGAGACATTTGCTTTTACATTTTTTCCTTTAACATTTTCCCTTGAAGCCTTTTTTTTCAGCTGGTCCAATATCTTTTTTTTTTTTTTTTTTTTTTTTACTCCAGAATATATTAACCGTCACATTTATACCTTTGACATTAATATTTTTCTTCGGATATATCTTATTACTTTTCAGTTGGACCCGGGAGCAGAATATGGGGTGTCACGTGAGAGCAATTAAGCCTGGCTGACATCGTCACGGCAACGAGTAGGCATTGCAAACTTAGAAAGTGAATTCAGATTAAATCTGAATGTGGCGAATGCAATTTCGCTTTCCCCTACTAATCATTGACGTACATATTTCGACAGGAATTTGTGGGTCACGCCGCAACACGGTTTATAGGCTACTTATTTACAGCCTCAGGAGAAATCCCTCGGAAATCGGAAAAGATTTCCCATTAACTTCCTGTGAACATGGAAGCCGTCTTTCTGAAGTATGTTAATTGAAATTCAGCAGAGCCTGTATGATAGTATACTCTTCCTTTCAGCGTAAGAATAGCGCCCCCTTCTAACTACAGTACATGAACATGGTATTGTATTTTCATCTCGAACTCCATGTATACACGAGGATGGATACCCGGAGTGAATGGATATCCCAGGAGAGTATAACACTGTGACAAGTCATGTATACTGGGATGTATCCCTTGAAATTCCGGTCTCAATTTCCCGCAGTAAGCACCTCCGAAGGCTGATCACTCGGTTTGTTTGCACCACGTGACCTGTCTGCCATGTCTGCCATGTCTGCTGCATGACGATCGCGGAATGGCTGCTGAGGATAAGTTTACCTCATGATCATAAAGCGCGGCTATCATACATTGACATTATATTGTATCATAGAGGCTCTGTTGATGTTTGCTCAGAATGAGTGTCACCTGTGATGGGGATGGTGGGATGGGGGATTGGGGAGATGTTCTCAAATTCAGTTTAGATAACGGGGTCAGGATACCTTTGGCCTATGTTGACAAGGAATTGACATCACTGTGCAGGTCAATGGAGGGCGTTGGGATGACGCCATCAAACTTACTTTATATTGGTTACCGAACATATCTCTTTTATGGTGAAAACTCATGGAACTTTAATAGTCCGTGCAGACCTTTCTGAATTTATGTAAAATTTCGTTCTTTATAAAGTGCAAAGTAACTGTCACAGAACCAAAATAAATCCCAGATGCATTAAAAGCCTGTATCACCTCTTAATGTAATAAAACGCTATACTGTAGACCCTTAATGTCATACAGCTCATCCAAAAATATAGGCCTAATTATCAAGTCAACCCTGAATGTAATACATCCTAATGTTAAATGTGATATCGACCCTAAATGAATTAGTTCTATAATTTGCATTAGGGATAGACACAACCTTGAATGTAAAAAATGTTAATCAGTATGATTATTGTGGAGTACTTTTGAATAAACAAAATGTGAACAATAATTACAATTACATTGTTCTAGGATAAACCGTCTACAGTTATGGTGTATTGAGAAAAATAGTGCTATCTCTTTATATTTTAGACTTTACTCCGAGATTTTTATATGGCAGGATGTTTTGTGATACAACTGACCTACACATACGCATCAAATGGGATAACCCGAACATTTTTTTTTTTATTTTTTGTTCCCAATAGTGAACAATACCTTTAAAAGATAGAAGTTAGCTTATTTGACGACAGTCTTCACGCATTTACACTCCCAATACATGTACCATAGTTCAGTCTGATCATTTGATTTTCTTTATTCCGAGTGGTTCCCAATCGACATGTTCTCTTACTCTTTTTTTAAAAAAAAATCTGTACACGTATATCTCAGTTTTATATTCGGATGTACACACTCTGTGTTCCATTGTCTTTTAAACAAAAAGAAATGACTGTATTTCATTTTTGTAATGATATTCGATGCAGAAAATTCCTACTAAATTCATTTGAATTTGAATTTGAAATTTAAAAAGATAGAAGTGATAAAGCTGTATACACACTTGGTAACAGGATTCTCGAATACATCCGAGCCGAGTCAGCACTCCTACTCCATGATAACCCAATGTCACTGGGGATTTAATAACAAGCATTACATTAAGGTTTGTCCCCATTAAGATCTTCAGAATTTGTACACCTAGGTGATATTGCACTTAGGGTTGTTATTCCATAGTATCAAAGTGTATATCACAGTTATGGTCGATATTTCATTTAGGTTGAAAAAGTATTACATAGGGTTGATGTTACATTTATGGATAACATAAACATTTAGGGTTGACATTTCATAATAAGGCTTATATGTGTGTATCAATGTTGGTATTACATTGAGTGGATAACATACATGACATTTTGGGTTGACATACGGTACTTGTATGTTTTAGGGTTAAAAAACTATTACATTCGAGTTGATATTGCATTAATTACAGTAGAAAGTTGTGATATTTAGGATCGATAGTGCAGTTAGTGTTGAAATACATTATATTTAGGGTTGATATTACACTTACTGATGTTAAATCAGTAATCATATTTGATCCGTCATTACTTCATGAAATACCTGCGCCACTTCACTTTCTCTTTTATCCAGATTACGTTGATTTTCCTTAGAGCTATAGTTACTCGTCTTGAATCCCTATAATATTTTGAGGAAATCGACTCTCTTTGAGGTTAGCTGATATCGTCAACTGTCAGTAAACTTCACCCAAACAAACCTACTTGTGATTAACACATTTTGAAGGTTTTCGTACGCCTGCCAAATTCTCCAAGAATTCTGTGTATTATATGACTATATTTTCTGTACATCTATCCCCCCCCCCCCCCCCCCGTTCCTCCAAGGACGGGAAGATGACCTCGTTAGATGCTGAATAGTCATGCTACTTGGCAAGTTCTTGACTTTTGGCGGGAAACCAACGTGACGTGGGCTCGCGAAATCACTGGCTCAGATCTGAAGGGTAAGGGGAGGAAGGGGAAGTGATCCCCCCCCATTACCTCCCCCCCTAACAACATATTCTTTGACGTTGGCTAGCTTTCGTTATTGTGCCCCCCCCCCCCCTCCACCCTGAAATAAGATTGGCGGCGGAACCGTCACACACGCACATACACACACACACACACACACACATACACACACATGGACAATGTACACAGATGCACACACACCCACACACACACAGAAAATTGTACCTCTAAAAAAAGTGGAGTTACTTCTTTACCCCAACAGGCACGCCAGGAGTCGTCAGTCGCCCTACCCCACCCCAACACACATTCACACCTTAAAATACTTTTCATGTCCTCTGAATAATGAGGGAAATATTAGGGATGGCAGTGCATGGTGATATGATAATGAATGTGAAATTAAAGCGATGATATTGCTCACAATGAGTATATATAATGAAGAGAATTAGGATTTTGCTGTTAAAGATCCATCTCATAACCTTGAACAAGCCACGATATTACATGTATTATACAAATACAAACACTTGTCCATGCACAACATGAAACTATGCAGAGGAATCAACGCCGAGTATTCTCTAGTTCAAGGTAATGAACGGATGCGGTGTACCATAAAAAGCTCTTGACATATTTGCGGCTGTTTTCATCGACGACGACTCCCTACCGCACTCGATTGATAAAGTGACGTATGATTCACAAAAAGACTATGACAGCCAATATCAAATAGGTCATGAGGGCCTGTAGTGTGTGTGAGGTGTTGTCAATCTGTAGCGAATCCAGAGGGGGCGCACCGGATACGCGCCCCTCTTTATTTGTTGTTAAAACAAAGGAAATAAAAAGAAAAAAATGAGATGAAACCCGGATGTAGCACCAAAAATATTACTTGCGCTCCCCCCCCCCCCCCCCCACCCTTTACAGAATTCCTGGATCCGCCCCTGTCAATAAAGAACAAACCCTTCTGCACAGCACGTATGTTCGCATTGGTGATTGAAATGGCATATCAAATCCCTTAAATGCCCCTTATTTGATATTGACCTATAGTCCAGAACTTGTTCTTCTGGTCCTTGTTACTCTAATCTTTATCATTTCAGTAACAAAATCAAGTAATCCTTTTAGTGTTATCAACATTATTTAGTGACATAATCTGTAACACTGTCGTACTAATAGTCATTATCACTATCAATACTATCAATATCAAGAATAATCTCATCATTTTCATTTGGCCACAAATTGCCATCGTTATTTTTCGTATATCATCTCTTTTTTTCCTCATCATCATAATAAGAATCGAAATTCTGTCTGGTTTTTTTTTTCGTGACCAATGTTTCCACGACTGATAGCTGCAGTATCCCAATAGCATAGAAAATTTCATTCTTATTGCCGCTCTCACGTCATTGTTGCTGTTTTTACAGCCATCTTATGAAAGACCGTGGTCTAGAAACTGAGACTATCGAGGCTTGCTTCCTACAGCTGCTCAAATCGAAATTGGATGGGCGGAAGTTTTCAATAGTGATTATGACACGCGGAGGAATTAGGAAGCCCTTCTGTTACGTAGAATACGTGTACTAATACTTCGAGGGTCCAGGCTGCATTTCCTTGCGTCCTATTTGCTCAACAAAACTTTAGAACTTCCATTTTTAGCAGATAATAAACCCTGAATTTACCAACAAAAGAAAAGGTTTTGAAGTTACCGTCTTTATGACTTTATTATTATTATTATTACTATTATTATTATTATCATTATTGTCATTGTTGCTACAATCATTATCATATACGCAATAATTTTGTAGCTGTTGTTGTTGTCATCTATATTCTCACTATCATTCTTACCGATAACAGACGTACAGTTGACATCTTTCTTGATATTGTCTGTGTTATTGTTCAAGTTAAGGTCGGCATGTTTTACAATTGGAGGACTTTTTCAACACATCGAAAGAACACTTGACCTACTAAACTTCGGAAGGCATGTAGAATACTATTTTGATTCAAGATATCTTAGTAACCGGTCACGGGAATGAGTATATAAAGTAGTGTCTTTAAATATTGTCCTACAAGTCTAGATATACTGTGACAATGTATGAATTGCTATCGAGTTCAGGCCTACAGAGGGTGGAACATAGAAGTTAAGATAAATTTAACAAAAGTCATTCATAATGTTTGAACAGATCGTCAGATTTTTCCAAAACCCGCACCGAGTGTCAAACCAATCTTGCTGCCGAATAGGTTATACCAAATTGCAAGTGTGTGGAAATTTCCCCTTCAGACAATTCGGTTAATGCAGCACACATTAAACAATTCTGTCGGCCTAACGAACTGTCGATCCGGAGGTCTTTTTAACGCAGCCCGCTGAAGATACGACTCGACCGGTTGCAGTATAGGCAAGCACGCATGCATTCCTGCGAAAGAGGTATCGGGATCATAATTCATGCCCTGTAAGAAGTTTATTATCAAATTGTCTAAGGTAACATGGTGGTCACTCTTTTTTTTTTTGCAAATTCTTCCTTTCACAAACTCTACTCCAAGTAGGTTTTATAGATAATCATAAAAAACGCAGTACACCAAAAGCTTCAGTAAAATCAGAAAATGACATTGTAAAACTACATGTATACAGAAGTTATGGAAATTCGAAGACATTTAGTGTTAATTGTTTTCTATCCAACAATAGAAAACTTTTTACCACTGAATCGATCCCCAAAATAGGGGTACAGTCCCATTGAATGATATTTTAAGTGTTGCGTTTTGTTGCTTAGAATCTTGCCTTTGGCAACGCATGAGAAAGGTGCACATCCAATGTAATTCCGTATCGTTTTTAAGTTGACTTGAAAAAATTAATGGAACAGAACACATGAAGTTTTATCTAAACAACATCGATTCAAAGATAGTGTGAAAATACAGTTCAAGACGACGTTGTCCTCTTTACTTCCTGTGAAGCGTGCTAATATGGCGAGATAAAAGTTAAAAAAAAAGAGACGTATGAATATGATAATGTATTGAAACACTCTGCGAATTGGCATTGCGAAGAGTGCTTAGTCTTTTGCTACAGACTCCATATTGCGATGCTCTCATAATAAAGTGACATATAATGTCCATTGTCCAATGTGTGCATTGAACCCGCAAGAAATGATGTATAAATAAACATCTGTCTCTTTTTCTTATTTGGACTATTAGAAGAGACCGGTCAAAGACTGAGAGCATTCCAATTTTGTGTAAATATTATGTGGATCCATGTAGATGTATTGTGGATGTGATGGGTGTGGGTAAAAATAGAACACTGAGAGAATGACCTATAATATCCTGCTAGAGGTTTCATTATAAATGAATTGGACATGCAGAAATAGGAAAGTAAAGGAAGTCCAAAGCGCCCTTACACAATAGGCTCAGATTAGAACAGATTGTAGGATAGTTTGGAGTTCTTATCATAATTCATCAAACTCCACCCAACATAAACGTGGGATTGCGTGTCACTTGTACTTTTCATTATTGTTTTTTTTTCCCCTTTGAAGTAGTTTGTAATGCCAGCGATATGTTCGTGAACACGGTGAAGGCGAAGTAAAAAGATATAAAAAATAAGCAGCAACTGCAACAACAACAATAACTCGAGCAAGCTTGCAGATATCGCTGTCAGAATCCCGCCATTCCCGGGCAACCTCGGTCAAGCGCTTGGCAAGATCTCGTCTGAATGAATGGCGAGGTTTCGCTGTAGAAACTAGTTCTACAGCAGCGACATACACTATGTATATTTCCCCGCCCCACCCTACTCTTCCGTGTAACAATCTATTCATGATATCAACCACGAAGCATTTTCTCTAGGAAGGTCTGCTGTTGCTCTATCTATGTTGTACATTGTACTTCCATTCAAAAGCCTATCTAACCCTGACATGCTAATTCTGATTCATATCCATAATGATAGTACTGTATTTTAGACATTCAAAAGCTCGCGATGACCTTCCTTTACAGATCATGCAATATCTTGCTGTTGTTTTTCTTTTCTTTTTTAATTTAAATCGACATTTTCGTCTTGATCAGAATCTGGACAATGCTGGCAAGAGATTGTAATGAAGTTGGCTCCCTGAAATATTGAAGGACATCTAGTCCCATTCATGACACTCGTGACATAAAAGTTTTGCAGTTAGTTAAGGACTTAATCTTTCATTGAGATATAATCCCTGCGAACAGTCGGTAACGACATTTTGACGTTGGCTAGTATCGACTGAAAAATCATGTATCATAACTTCTAGAAATGTAACAGTTTTCAACAGTGGAGTTTGCTCGTCTTGTCAACAATACGGTAACTAGTGTTCGAAGTATCGTCGAACTCAGATTGGAGGAATCTTGAGGGATAAAGAAAGTTTCCTAAACAGAAAGGCTGACAAGATGCTTGGAATTTCTGGATGAAATATCACTTTCTGACAACTAGAAAGGTGAGTCAAAATGCTTTGATCGTCAGAACATTCCACAGGGGATTCTTCGTTTGAAATACGACTTCATAGATTAATTTTGTGATGTGTGATCGCGTTACCCGGAGAAAGTCGGAGATCATAAAAGGAAGAAGAATAGGGAGCTTGAAAGCACCTGTGGAAATATAAAATTTACAGTGTTCTTACTTCTAATTCTTTGAAATATATTTTCCTTGTATTGACGGAGAGTAAATTATAGCAATTTAAAGCTTAGCATGTGACGAAATCATGCCTGAAAAAAGCGACATTTTTATGGTCTTCGTGTTGAATAACCACATTACAGCATGTTCACTTCAATATGTGTAAAATACTTAGAATTTGAAGATATTTACATTTATCTTGGCTGTTGAAAGTGCCCTCATATTTTAAAAACATTGCTTTTTAGGTTTGGTCAAATAATGCACTGTAATAACATTACTAAAAAGCAAAAACTAACCTACATTGTATTTATATTACGAACTGATCATTTGGCAAGTAGCGGTCAAAGGTTGCTTCGTTGTAGCTGCTGAGATCTTTTTTTCTTAGATTGTATAGACTGACAGGTTTCATGCTCTCTCATTGACAAATAATAAGAAAAATACGAATACTTATATGATTGCTAGAGTTGTCTGACATTGATGCAATTGCGTGGCACTGTAGAAATGATGTTTATGATATCGCAAGCCGGAAGGAACGTTTTACTAAGCTCTATCCTGAAAAAAAAAAAAAACCCGTAGCATTTGATTCGATTTTAGAATAGTAATACAGTGTACAAGTTGGTGTAGTGCCCTGTAAGCTATCATCCATAAGCTCTTTGGCGCAAACCACATGTAGGCGTATAGTGATGGATGCCGTCACACCTCTTTAAACTGCTAATTGCGAGATGATGAAAAAGAAATTTAAGATTAGGTACATTTGATCTACTGTTATAGTAAAACCTGTTTCCGATTTCGTGGAATAGATCAAGACTTAGTGATAGCAAAGCAATATCATTATTTTGTTTCATTTTTCCAGGTATATTATTTTGATCACCTCGTTGACGAGCAACAACAGCTCAGGAAACTATTAGTAGCAGTATATGATGGAAAGAATTTGTCTTATGAGAAATTGTTGACAGATAGAAGATTGATGGGCGATCATCTTTTATTTATGACGTTACAATACCACGAGGAAAACGAGTGAAATCTTCTTGTGATGATTTGTGATGATGAAGATGATGCTGATGACGATAATGATGATGATGATGATGATAATGGTGATGATGATGATGATTATCGTCATCATCATCATCATCATCATCATCATCATCATCATCATCATCATCATTTTCATGATTTTGGTCCACGTACCTAGTGGTAGATTTTTGGACACTGAGTCAAACGATATATCTCTTGTTTATAGCTCATTTTTCATTAGATTATATGTGACCCTGCACCACAAAACCAACAAAAAGTCGCCAGAAATGAATTTTCAGTTAAGGGCAGATTCTGAAAGAGCAGCATCTAAGCTTTAAAATGATATATAACTCAATAGTGAGGTTCACACCTAGATCCCTTTACCTTAAATTTTTCAAAGCCTCGAGGTTTTGTAAATTACGAGGCACTAAACTCCAAGTTAGCGTAGATGTAGACGCATGTAGTTTTGAAAACCACGACAAAACCTTAAGGCGAAGACACCGCGACAACACCATAAGGTTTCTTAGGGTGCTGTCGTAGTTTCGCCGTGGTTTTAGGTATGCCCCCCACAGCGCGCGTAAACTATGACAGATGTGAACGGAGTTTTGTTAACCACGACGCTCAATTTTTTTCCACAATAGCGCGCAACACTATGTGCGAACTAGGCGCCTTTTATTTTCTATCGTAGTTAGCATTACCTTGAGGTTTTGCTAACTGCATGTAGGTGTGAACGGCATCGAAGTTTTGTCGTGGTTAGGGGAAGGAATTTTTGCGCTCGTAGTTAGTATAACTACAGGTTTTTGGATAGGTGTAGACATGGCTAATACAAATGGACTCCGCCAACCTACCTAAACACTGGAAAGAAAGCAAGCACTCTGGAAAAGTGTGAACTGAGAAAAGAGGGTCTCAAGTACACGGTATATATTCAAGCGCTTAATCTTTACCAAGCCGTGCTAGCTGTGCCATGAAAGGGTAAAAAAAAAAAACAGGGTGTAAACCACTGGAGCAACAACAATGAAGGGATTATTAGATTAACCTGAAATTGATAATGTTATATTAACACATTCTGCCCGTGATTAATGCTAACTTTCAAAGCAGTAGTGTCATCCTTTCAAAAGTTATTAGACTTGAAAGTGAAGAGTATGCAAAGAATTTCAAGACATTAAAAGCAGCCACTAAGACAAGCCTGATCACTCTACTCTTCCCCTAAAAAGGTTTGCAGAAAAACTGCTAAGAACACACTTTCCCATTCAGGTTATGATACCAAACTGAAGAATAATGTAGAAGACAGATAGCTCTTTCAGAAAATATGAAAAACTCAAGATTGACTTGGTTGAACCATTTCACCTTTTCGAGTCCTCACTTAAAATCAAGGGGTGCGACTTTTTGTTTGTTTTGCGGTGCACGGTCACATAATTGTTCTCGATGAGTGAGTTGGTCAAGATGGGTATTCACCTTATTTGATAGATGATGAGCAACCTCTTATTTCACACAAGAATGAGGGCATTTATTTGACGAAGATTGGCTTTGAAATGGCTGGGCTAACCAACGTGACCAAAGCACAGCAATCATAACAAAAGGTGGGTCCTAGTTTTTATGATTTTGTTTAGTTGTATTTGTTTATTGTTTCTGTTTTTCGTTGTATTTTTGTCAGCTGCGGAGAGACAGCTTGTGGCAGCAATGGTCTTGGGAGGTTGCACTGGCTGCAGGAGAAAATGGCAACCAGAAGCACCTTGAGACATTTCCTTCGCCTCATCATCATCACTACGGCTTGTCCAATTCTGGTGTGGCAAGCCAAGAAAAGTCTCCTCCAACACGAATACAAGAACAAAGCGGTGCGTTTTGAGCAGGTCATCCTGCGGCATAACTCTCACGTACCGGTCAACGAGCAATCTTACTCGAACTTGACTGGGCTGCGCAAGGGTGGGCCCTACGTCATACAGACAAAACGAGAACCAGCAAATGCAACTGAACATACGGCTGGGTTAGGAGTTGATAGCGAGCAGGGTGTCACTGCCGAGTTCACTATCGATGATTGGGTATCGGAAATCGATAAACACGAGTATCCCTACATAATTAACCCTGACGATACGTGTTTGGTTAGGCGGAGCATCCCTGAGGAAATTTTACTCGTTATTGCGGTCTACTCGGCTCCCTCGAACAGGGCGAGGCGAGACGCCGTGCGGCACACGTACGGCAACCAGTCGGTGTGGCCCGTCTCGACTGAGGGCGCCCCCATGGTAAGAGTTGTGTTTATGCTTGGCGCCACCAACGACAAGTCCTTGCAAAGCCAACTCGAAGAGGAGTCCGACCTCTACGGGGATATCGTGCAAGAAGCTTTCCAGGACACGTACTTGAATCTAACGAGAAAAACAGTAATGACTTTGAAGTGGGTGACATCATTTTGCAGGAATGCCATCTACATGATGAAGGTTGACGATGACGTCATCTTGAATGTGGAAAGAGTAACGAACTTTTTGCTTCTATCCCCTTCTGAGGACTTCACCGCTGGAGCAAGGAGTCGTCGGGCGCAAGTGATGCGTGACAAGAGAATGAAATACTACACCCCGAAACACGTCTATAATCTGACCCACTACGAGCCTTACTACATGGGAGGAGCTGGTTACTTCTTGTCATTAGACGTCGCCGCCAGGATTTTAGACGTCGCTGTCAGCACTCCTCTTTTCCCTTGGGAGGACATTTTCGTGTCGATGTGCATGCGAGAGTTGGGAATCCCGATTACAAGGACCAAACACTTTTCTTGGAGTCGGTTCACGGTATCGGACGGTAGGCTGATAAAAGATTCCCAGACGGAGACTTTCAGGAAGAACTGCCTCGTAGGAACAGGTCTCCCCGCGCGGCACATGATGAAACTATGGAAGCTCACTCAAGAGTCAAACTAAAGGTCCACTGTATTGAGTTAGCAATCTTGTTCTCTAATGTCACTAGCAAGCAGGTTGTTGTTTGCGTATTCTTCTGATAAACGTTGTTATTGCGCAAATTTATGAATTTATGAATAGAGTTTTTAATATTTGCTTTCTATGTAGTATCGGTCGAGTGATTCTTTTTTTTTCTGATGTTTTGTTAAGTATATCTTTAAAATATTATTTGGTCTTTCTTACAATGAAGTATGTTGTGCAATATTAAATCATTGGTAAAATGCGATTTTTTTTTGCGTGTGAAATAATATTCATATTTTGAGTGTGATATCCTTTGTGAATGTTATCTTTGAGAGCTCGAGGTGCTCTATCATAGTTTGGAGGTATTTGTACAAGATTGCAATGTACTTTAGCCTTTGGGCTACGATTTTGCAAGTTTTTACCAAATAAACCATTCTAGTAATAACAATAATGACAACAAATTTCATCCTTCTGAGCTATCCTGTCCTATGCATACGAATGAATGAGCATTGCCTCCCCAGGCCCTATTTAATCATGCGCATACTGACAAGCTACATGTAGGAAGTTGGAAGAACTGTTGATCTAAGATACGGATAGTTTTTCTACTCCTTCACAATTCTGTGTGTGTGGGGGGGGGGGTGGCTGGGGGGGCCTTGTGGGGGGGGTGCTGGGCTCACCTTTTCATAGCACTCATACCTTTGTGTAGGGCCTCTCTCTCATCATATACTATAGTCTATTATTGTTGTCACTTTTATAAGTTTTCGTCATATATTACATAATAATGATAATTCTGTGATATACAAAGGGATGCACATCACGAGTTCGACACCAGCGAGTCATACAGCCCATGAGCACGATACTAGGCAAACAAGGTCCACGAGTCCGATACTCACGACATCACGTGGCTTAAATGTACGCAGTGTCGGACTCGTGTGCGTTGTTTGCCTTAGTGTTGACGGTACTGTCTTACTCAAATACAGGCCTTATTTGCCTAGGGTCTAGCTCATGAGCTGTATGACTCGTGGACTGTATGACTCATGAATTTTTTTTCTTTCCAATGTCGAACTCGTGAACCAAACGACTCGTGGGTGCCGTCTTGTAGGATTACCCCATACCAAGTAAGCATGATATTACATAAAGTCTCCACGCCAGTAGGATACATTCACTTGAAGAATGAAAACTCTTTCTCTTGTATCACCGTTGATGGTCATTGAACAAGGGCGGATCCGGAATGCCGTAAAGAGGAGACGCCTATACAATATTGAAGGGGGCGCACGAGCAATTTTTCTTTCTATTTCTTTTGTTTTAGCAAAAAATAAAGAGGGGGCGCGCGACCGGTGCGCCTCCTCTGAATCTGGCACTGTTGAAGGCATCCAGGCAACTGACGACACACGGCTGAAAGCTCCAATCGGGACAATTCTTAGTAAGGTGTCATCGTAGACTTGGACATATTAAACCAGAGGCCTGTGTCATAAAGAGTTAGGATTGGTCTTACGCTCGATTTAGTGCGCGTAACTCTATGAATGGAGCGTAAGGTCAATCCTGATAATGCACCTGTATCATAAAGATCGGCCTTACGATCACTCTTACAATCAATCTTTATAAAACGCCCTAGATCTTAGCAAAGCAAAATTAGCTTTCAAAGCTACATCTAACAGTGCGATTAGGTGACTCATATGAGCATTATGCTTACATTACGAGGGCAGGATATCGTGTTCCCCTCTAAATGCTCATTATTATCAAGACGTTTCTTCCTTAAACTAGAAAATCATTGCTTAGCAAGGACACCAACACTTATCAACGACAACAACAACAACAACAACAAGCCGGTTCTCTGTATGTATTTTAAATTTGCTCTTCATGCGCTGATTTTGCGTTGAAGTGATAACGTAATATATATATATATCAACTGGTTGCACAATAAAAGACTATTATAGGCCTACGTGTGCACAGAAAAAAAAATATTTGTAACGGACGATTAATTGCATTGTTTTGTTTTGTGTTTGTTGGTTTGTTTGTTTGCTTTGTTTTGGTTTTTGTTTTGTTTTGTTTTGTTTTGTGGGGGGTTTTTTAGGCCTGGGGAAGTCAGCCGTTCAGGGTCAAGATAAGAGGCTTTTTTTCAGTGGTGTTTGGATCGATCACGTCTATAGGAAATGTCAGTATAGGCCTACCTTGAAATAAAGGAGGGAAAAATGCACGAAATAAATGTTGTGGGAAAAGTTTCCTTCACTTGCGTTCAAGATGACGGTTGTAAGAAATAACAAAGGGGACGAATTGTTGACGACGGTAACAATGGTGGTGATGATGATGGTGATGATGGTAATGGTGATGGTGATCATAAGAGCACAGAACGCTTAATCCGTCTCGTTCGGAATTCTCAGTTTTCCGTATAGACGTCGCAAAGGATCCAACATGTTCCAGTACACAGCGATTACCATGACAACGGTTGTGATGATGATGATGATGATGATGATGATTAAGCTTACTAAGATTGATGGTCGAGAAATGCCTGAATATAATGTGCATTGCATGTTGTTGGCAAACATGAGTTGAGCAATGGAGATATAAATTCTGGTGCTGATAAAAAGGACGGTGTCACAGGCTATCCGTTCCGGCCAGTAGATATGTTCCGCCGACACGAATCGGCGGAATTTGGCCAGTATATCTTACCCCCCGGATCCAATCGGCGGGATTTTTGCCTCACCGCCGCGCCGATACAATCCCCCACCGCCGATTCGATCCGGGTCTTTACCGTACAATGTATACAAAGTGGTAATGGGGAAACACCCCTTCAGTAAAATGTACTCTTCCAGTATCCCTCCACAACCAATGAACTTCTCTAAATCTCTCTGACCAGCCCACAGAAATATCTGTGGACCAGCCAGTCGAACAAAGTTGTCAATTTGAGAACCGGACTGTATAAAGCGATTCCCTTTTTTCTCCCTATAGTGGAGGTCATATTTCTTATTTGACTTTTAAACATCATAAATGTGTTTTTTATGATATTTTCCCCTTCATCATATGAGAAATTACACATTCAAGGATTAGAAAGCTTCTAAAAGGGACACTTTTGGAAAATCATGCCCTTTAGGTTTTTTTTTTAATAAATCTTGCAGTTTTGATCAGTTCTTCCTAAGATGAATACATAGATCCAGGCAGTTATCCTTGATTATGGGGGTGTCATCATCATCTTATAGCCTACAAAGTACTTGATAAGACTTTGTTTTGTCAAACAGACTAACTTTATGTATTTTGAGCTGTTTCAGTGGTAGCCAAAACAAAGAAATACATTAGAATAACACAGTCATTCAAAGTTGTGTGATACTGATGACTGACTGCTATGTACTAAGAATACCCTAGTGACAAGAACATAATATTAAGAAAAGAAATTGTAGCAAGGCAGAGTTGGGGGGGGGGTAGAGGAGAGAGGTAGAGAGAGGGGGTAGGGAGGGGAAGGGGAGGGAGGAAGAGATCTGACACAATACAAGATACACAATACAAAAATAACACAGTCATTCAAAGTTGTGTGATACTGATGACTGCTATGTACTAAGATCTAGTACCACAAGAAATTATTATTATTAATTAATCGAAATTATTATTAAAATGGACTTATCGGTTTTTGCGAACAAACTCTTCATATATTTAGACATTTAAATTTTGCATTTGGGTTCCCTGGTTGAAAAATTAGAAGAATTTTTAGGAAATGCCGGCCATTTTGGACGCCATCTTGGATTGCAGAAAACGCTCAAGGAGGATTTATGAGGACTTTAAGTATGTTATTCTACACATATTTCTGGACATATCCTGAAAAAAAAACAAATCAGGTTGTAACCAGAAATGTCCGGGTTTAATCTTATTTTGACCTAATGCTCTTGGACTATATGAAATATTAGAGAGCATGTACGATTCTAAGAGAAATTCAAAGTACATTATACAAAATCGGTTTGTACTGAAAAAAAAAAAATACATGTGTAGTGGGCAGATAAGGTGGGTCCATCCTTTAGTTGGGGCCTCTTTGTTTATGCATATATATCAGCAATTTGAAGCAACGAATTTGTATCAAATGAACTCTGAATTCCTAAAAGAATTGAATGCTCTTTTACATTGCAGGTTTCTTATTATTTATTCGTTGATTTTTTGTTTAGTTGGAAACCTGAACCCCCATCTCAGTCAATACTGTCCATCCATTTAATCCTGAATGCCTTCCCTTTTCATGATAGTGACTGCGGCTCCAAAACAGACCTTCTGTTTAAAGAAAGTAGAGTGCATGCAAAATATGGAGTATCAAAAACTCACGTAATTTTTTGACTTCTAATAATACCCCAACTTGAATATCCAAACAGTGCACCTGTGTCCAAAATCTGGTGTTCCACAAAAAAGTTACATTTTCTCTTCGTACACATTAAGTTTCATATGTACATGTTTATGCATTTTTTTTAAATGGAAAACATATTACATGCACATGTGAAAGATGTGAAGCCAATAGTGGCAAGGGGATAGACAGAAATTGAAAGAGATAAGAAAATGAAAACAAAAAACAGCTAGTAAACTACCTGTAACATGAATTGACAGGAAACAGACAGAAATATGGTTTAATGTACCCCAAAATGGAAACTATATAAATAAAAAGTAAAAAGTGTAAAAGCTGTGGGCTAACGGAGAAAAAACATAGAATTAAAAATAAAAAATAAAGAAGAGATTGAGAGTGCGAAGGAGAAAAATAAGGAGAAAAGGATACAAAGGAAAATGTTATTCATCTCGAGTTATAACAGCTTTAAATCCACATGTATAGCTCCATTTTAGTCCCCTGCATACACATTAACAATTTGTTTGCAGACTAAGCAGCATTTTTTTTTTGAAGTACAGCTGTACAATCATTTTGTTATCAGAACAAAGCTCATTGAAAAAGCCTGTGTATCCACGCTGTACTCTACAAGCAAAAACCTCCCTCTCTTTTCCTTCCAACTTTAAGCAGTCTCTTATAAATGTATAACTACAGTATCATCATGCTTTTTCGCTGAACTATTCTTTGAGGTTTTATCTAAATAAAGACTAATCGCATCATACTGTCTGTGCAACAGTTCCAGATGATCGACTCGTACATATGTGTGCAATAACTGTGCATGCAATTTAGCTAATACATTGTACACTAACTTATTTCTTCGCGTCACTATTCGAGCGCAATTTAAGTACGAGGCTATAATATAATTCAGTTAAAGGGACATTATCAGAACGTAAACCTAGGTTTGTCATTAATATTATTGAAGAAATGAAGAAATAGCTTGCTTCGATTTCTTTGGTTTGGTATAGCTAGGCATCCACAATAAGCAGATATCATTTTGTTTTTAATGAGGCCTACTCGCACAAACCCGGATAGGATCGGCGGTTGCGGAACGTTTCTGCGTACTGCCTATTGTGCGGTATATTCGTTCCGGCGGAGCCAATCGACTGATTTCGGCGCTACGTTTTTTTTTTTTGTGTGTGTGTGTGTGTGTGTGTGTGTGTTTGTGTGTGTGTTTTTGTTGTTGTTGTTTTTGTTGTTGTTGTTGTTTTGTTGTTTTGTTTTGTTTTTTGTTTCAAAGCGAGGGGACCGACTTTATGGGAACAGAGGGATAGTTTGCTGCCATTTGACTCCCTCCCAAAAAGTTAGACCGTAAATTCTCTGCCGCCTGCACTTGCCCTGGATAATAGTACTGCATTATAGACAAGTAACAATGATCAAGAGGATGATGATGATGATGATGGTGATGATGATGAATGTAATGATGATGATGATGATGACGACGACGACGACGATGACAATGATGATGATTCTGATGATATTCCATGGTGGGATAACGAAGGGCGCGACATGGATGATGTCGAGAAGGCGGTAGTGATGATGTTGATAATACAGCTTTGACAGTGAGGATAGCAAAAACGTTCTCATTCCAATGTTGTAATGAGAAATGTAACGTGTTCATATAGGATGTTCTACATGTTCGAAGAAGATTCCTGTTTGATGATTTATCAAAGGCATTTTGGACTCGACATTACCACTAACTTGGCGATTCACAATGTCACAGTGATAAAATCCTACAGTTTGTATAAGATTTTGAGTGATTTCTCGTTTTGGTCGATTTCAGCAGAATCATTGCAATAGAGAAGATACAAAAAAAAAAAGGCACGAACACCGTAATATCTTTATATTTATTCAGTATACAACAACTTTTAAAACTTTCACGGACAGTTCAAGAATAAGTTCACAGGCACAAGGGGACCGTAAATCCAACAGTAGCTCCTCGAAGTACTGTACTTCATTTTAGTGGTCATCGCACCGCACAGAATGTCCTAGTTTATTGCCCTTAATCACTCTCTTTTCATTCCTTATGATTTCCTCTTTTTTTTTCATGGGAAAAAAATTGTCTTCCGGGGAAAGTTATTAAAGAATGTAAACATGGATGACTGATAAAAATTTCATCTTAACCATGCACAGTGAAAGAAGGATTTCGTAAAAATGTACAACCACAGCGTGAATTTCGGTCAATGACAGGTTTTGCATAGCGAATACCGCTGAATCGACGTTAGAGGGCGCTATTAAACTTCAGATCATTGCTACTGTAGATTTGTCTGTACATAAGCCCAGCCGGATAAAACATGTACGAGCCTGAATACAGGATTATGCGACGAAAAGTCTACAAACAAGAGATATACAGAATACATTATATTTCTACAAAAGATACAGGGAAATATCAGCAGAGCTTTTTCTTCAGCATTGCAAAGACAGCCTCTTTATAATCTGACATACAAGTATTACGTTTCATACAAAACGGAAGTTAATAATTATATGAAAACATGCTAAATGGACGTAGCACACGCACAAGGGATGAGTAGTACACTAACTGACTCATAAAACAATGGAGGAAATATTTCCCTTCAAGGTGTACAGTATACTCTCTGAGAAGACGGGAAAAAACAGATGTGTTGAAAGAAACGGTAGCATAGTGCACTTTCGAAGGTAGTTCACTGCTCAGAGAAGTGCATGTGTTTACAGCTTCTCTGAATAACAAAACCAAGCATCTATATTAGTTCCTGTTACAAAAAGAGTTCAGAAAATAGAACATTTTAGCATTATCAGGTGTCATACATATTACAGCTGTACATTCCTACATACTATGTAAAATAACTTCATCACCCGTAATTCCTTCCACGCATGATTTCAATTCAATTACTCTATTTCTTCACTTTTAATTTTCAATTTTCTTTTCTTTTTAAATGGCTATTAGCTCATACTCCTCGATTTACAAATTCCACGTCATTCAATTTGTAACCCACATTCTATTTTATACATTATTTGGGTCTATGAGCAGTGATGAGATCAGTTCTATCATTTTCACCTGGATTCGGGATCCAAACTAAATACAATTCACCAGTAATTTCTCGTCAGTAGGTATGTACTGATCATGAAAACTTAGATAATTATTATGTCATTATTGGCGTTGTTGTTGTTGGTGTTTTTTTTTTCAGAATGCCGGAGAAACAAGAACTTCGTGCGTCTGCTTTGATATACATTATTTTCATCTATACAAGGAAGAAAATGTGTAAATCAGTATCAAAGGTTTAGTGGATATTACTGTCATCCAAGTTGGTCCATTTGGTGGTAGGGGCAATACGGATGAAACGTCTCTGGCCCTCCGTGTGCCATGTCAATTTCTTGTCTAGGTATGTGTGTGAAATTAGCACACGTTTTGGCTCAGTGCTATGAAAAGGGTTCAGTTGTTGAGAACAATCACCCCCTCCATCCCCCGATAATTCCCCCTCCCGCCCCCGCCCCCCGCCCCCTGTTTTTTTTTATAGGGAAAATCCCATCCATAAGATTTTAGTGCCAAGGTAAATTCTCATTGTGAATCTATCATGGCTCTCGAATTTGGAAGGAAAATATAAATAGCTGAGATGATTTTTGTTTTTTCAGGAGTTAGATGGAAGCCACAGTCGGTTCTAACAGATTTTGAATATAATGACCCCTTCAGTTTTTCCTTTAGTAAAAGAATGTCATGTAAAATATAACGAGAAATTTTTACTCAGGAGGTGGGCATGATTATGGAATTCCGCGGAGACTACTTTCACGACTTCACCATTCGCCAGAAATCTCAACAGATAAAGGTATTTAGAAAGCGAAAGAGGGAGTATTACAAATAAGAGTGAGAGAGGAGAGAGAGAGAGATATTTAAGTAATATCCACTTCCTTTGATACTGAGATTCTTTTTTTTAAGGACGTTTAAGCCTACTTGTCTATTTGCATAATTTAGTTTATTAACAGATACTTTGTACAGAGATAATATTCATAGTGAGAAAATATATCGTAATTTGTATAGCGACTTGTGCTAGTCTTGCGTCCAGTCTTCCACCCTCCTGATGCTGTCAGTAGTCGGGAACCTGGAGGTCTGGCGTCCTTAGACTACTTCGTTGGCCTTTCCGATGCCTCGACAGAGTGTGATGTTGAAGATCATGACCAGAATCTAGTGAGGGAAATGATAAGAATATATTGTTCTTATCAATATTATGTGTGCACAATCAAGATCACCGTGGTCTGAGGTACACTGTATAAGCCATATGACATTGGTAAATCAATGAAGCGGCTACACTCTATAAAAAGTAACTACTATATAATCACTGCTACGATATTATTATCATTATTATTGTTTCTATCTTCACAAGATATCTTTTGGAGATCAATATCACGTCAAGTTCCATCCTGGAACCTTAGACTTCTAGTACTTTTTTTTCAGGATTCGCGCCGTCCCCAGCAATGCTGCTTTTTGGAGCATTTGCACTCGATCGGGCACACCCACATTGTCCAAGTGCCGTCGCAGCTGCTTTGGCGTTGTTCCGAGTGCTCCAACGACATTAGGGATCACCTTCGTTTTCATATTCCACAGGCGGTGAAGTTCTCTGGCCAGATCCTGGTACTTTTCTATCTTTTCCTTCTCCTTCTCGGCTACTCTGCTGTCTCCCGGTATCGCGACATCGGTACGACATTCTTATTATTATCATTATTATTATTATTATTATTATTATTATTATTATTATTATTATTATCATTATTATTATTATTATCATTATTATTATTATTATTGTTGTTGTTGTTATTATTATCAACATTATTATTATTACTAGTAGTAGTATCCTGACTATTACTTCCATCATGATTTCTACTACCTATTACTACTACTACTACTACTACTTCTACTACTACTACTAGTATACTGCTACTACTACTAATGATAATAATAATATTACTACACACTGTAGTAAATAGTTTATGTAGTGAATATACACTGCACTCCCTTTATGACAAGAAGAAGAATACACGATAAAGCAGCATTCTCTATTCGAAGTAGAAATTCAGGTCCGAAATTGTTGTCAGTTTATCTTTGCATATCTTATAATGCTCTGCTATAACGGAATTGTGATACAACGAATGAAAGTTGGTACTCCCGAGTAACAACGTTACTCGGGAATAACTCTGGAGTTACTCCCATTATAACTTCGTTGTAATGGGAGTAGTTTGTATAGGCATGATCATGAGTTTCTTTATTTTGAACCAGGAAGTCTCGTGGTCATTTTGCCGCTAAATGCTTTACCTTTATAATATTTGAGAAAATTAGATGAAAGTGATTTTTTTTTTTATCACCAACTTGAGATAGAAACACTATATCTAACCTTCTAATATGATCGTGTTGTCACTTCACGGATCAGCACCAAATGTAATGACTTAGAGGCTTAAGGTAATTTTGCAATGAAAAAAAAAACACACAAACACCAATACAATGTGATTTAAATAGGGCTCAAATGAAGAAATAAATTCTTTATTCTATATAACATGCAGAATACAATCAAAGATTGATAAAAATTCGTAGGTGAAATATACAACATTCAAACAAATAATCATGATACATGGCGCTTGCAAATGGGTGAAAATGAGGTCATAGAAATCGAAAGATTCCACATACCTCAATAACGACAAGAGCGATTCCCACAGCCCCAATGTAGTAGATATGATCAATGACGTAGTTCTGTAAAGATTCGTAGCAGCCCTGAAAAAAAAGAAACAAAACATGCCATTCATTACACACTTTGAATTCTTCCTCTGTTCATCTTACTCGTTCTTTATCCCTCTCCATATATTTTTCCATTCTTCTTCGTCTTTTTTTTTTCTCTCTAATTGATCACTTCCACCATCTCAATCTTCTTATGCTGATATCCTTAGCTTGTGTATTTTCCCTTTTCCTAAAGCTGGTGACTATGAAATACTGTTTGAATTGCTAGGTGCATTACTACTGCCAATCTTTAGAACAATATATTTCCATTCACTTTCTCCGAAAGGTGCAGTTTATACGTAATATCAATAACGCACATATTCCAATTGCCAAACAAGTCAGTAAGTGCCACACTTGTAAAACTTAAGATTACTGATAGCTTTCAATCGCAATCGATTACATCGACGCGTCGAAAATATATGCAAGTATTGGGAACATAGAATCGCTGAGGGTATGCATAATAGGAAAGTGTGGGGCGTGGAGATTAAAACGCCTTTCCTATAGCCTCTTGCAAAAGGCTTTTATCGTCACACCAACTAAGCAAACTAAAGAAGAGTTGAGCGCCTCAAGGTACTCAGGAGCTGAGCTGAGAGATAGCCTTCACGGCTGAATTCATTTGTACTAAATAATTCTGTTATGAATCACTTCGAATTGTTTACATTTCGCCCATCGGCGGTCAGAGCGAAATTATGTATAGTGTATACTATAAGCTTGTCCGAAGAGACCCAGAATATTATAATGCCAGCTATGCACTATTAGCTACAACATTTTGCTATCGAACGCATGGCAGAATTCGGTAATTCAAAAACAAAAATTCTTTGGAGGGGTCTCCAAACGTCAGGGTCATCCCACGAGTCGGACACCCATGAATCATACGGCCCGCGTGTCATACACCCCATAAGCTAGGCACTGCACGCAAACAAGGCCCACGAGTCCGACACCGGGCAAGCATGATCCACCAGTTCGACATCTAGCCAGGCGAAAAGAGTTTCATGAGACCGACATTACACCACGAGGCTTAATGTCGGTCTCGTGGGTCTTTTTTTTTTATATTTAGTATCGAATTCGTAGACCTAGTTTGTCTATTGTCGGACTCGTGGGCCTTGTTTGCCAAATGTCGAGCTCATGGGCTGTGTGACTTGTGGGTTGTATGACTCGTGTGTATCGAACTCGTGACGTGAATCCAAAACGTCTTCTAACTACACCGAGAAGGCATTGGACAAAGAAACTACCTTTAGTTCCATGGTTAACAATGTAGCTCTATGGTTAAACTACCTCCATAGTTACACTATCTCCATGGTTACGTGCACTTACTCCTGTGTTGACGTAGGTGGCGCTCGTCGATGTCAGGCAGGCGCTGATGTTGGCGGGCATGGGCCAGTCGGTTCCGGTGAGAAGGTCGTTCTTATCGGGGTACTACCGCAGGCAAAGATTGAACCAAGTAAAAGACACCATGTCAGGAAGGGAACATCAGCAGCCAACCATTTTTTTTTCTTACTATCATGATTATTTCTGTGATACTATTTATACAGTATTTGAAGAGCTCATTTGCAAAAGGGGTTAGATCCATTTTTGACGAAAATTGAGTTATTAGCATCATTGCACAGAATTCCATCTGAGTTAGTTACAGTGAAAATTTCCAATCCAGACAAACATTTGAATAGAAATTATAGCAAAATTAGATTTTGATTTTCCATACACCTGTGTACAAATTCTCACAAACAAACCAGTTTTTCTCTAAAGTACTAAAAGTGCATCTAACCCCTTTTGCAAATAAACTCCTCATTTCCTGGAGTAGTTTTGGTGCAGAAACGATCCCTGTTAATTTGAATTGGCATTCTATGCTTATTGAGATCCCTTTATCGGAGGTCTAAAGGGAAATGGCTAAAAGTCAAATGTTCAAAAACCAATAGAAATAACAAAACGTACCAATGTGTGAGAGAAACTGAATCTCAAACCTCGAAAAACATGATGTACATTTACGATCAGTTGAAATTGACCGATCTAGATGGACTTGAAAATTCTTAAAGAACAATCATCAACCGTTTCCACCAAAAATGGGTTCAATTATTCTTGAAAGTTTTCGTCATAGTTTGTAAAACACTTTACAATGATAACAGATATTGCATAGTTATTATTTGCATTTTGAGCATGATCACTGTTTTCGTGAAAGCATTATCGCTTTATACTTTAAAATGTCCATTGTTTTCTTATTTTGTGTAGGATTTCAATGAATTAGTTTTCGAATTCATTTATTTTTTTAAGGAAATTCTTCATATTCACTATAAGCATGAACAACAAAGTTACATTTCTTCTTTCTTTTTTCTTCTCTCTTTTTTTTCCGTTGGAAGGGGAGGGGTGATTAAAATTATAGCCATCCTTTTGTAGGCTACCACTACAACTAAGTTGTTGTTTTTTCACAAAGAAAATTCATTCACTTATCAACACTTTTAGGTAATAATGAAATATCAATGTTACATCATTATGATGCATAAAGCATGATACATAAAGCAGATAGTAAATACGGTTAATCATGTTGAAATTCTGACCACGCACAGAATTCTGGGAAGCATGACGTCATGTACTTACCACGCAGCAGGTAAGGGGGTAGTCTTGAGAATAAGATTGGTATGTGGGATTATCGTCGTACCAAGTTGTGTTTTGCCAGTCAGCATAGCCGTTGGTTCCGCAGCACTCGAACTGCGCCCCACAAGGAAACAAGAGGCAAATAATCTCAATTAACATGATTAAGAAGAATACACTCTATACATGAATGTATGCAAACGTTTGCATGAGTGTATGCATTTAAACTTCTCTTAACTTAGCCTCTGCGCTTTTGGCATAATTATTTTCTAGCGTATACAGTTATATCCCATAGCCAGTTTTGTTTTCATAAAGAAATTCTATTCAGATAAATATAAACATTCAAGTACAAATACATCTTACGTTATGTGATGCATGTTGTAAATGATGCAATTTGACAGGCAGCTACAAATAGTCTAAATGATATTAATGCGATTTCACTCAATATTAGATTTAAAAAAAACTTTAGTTTTTAACTAACATAATACATATCCATCTACTTTCTTCGGTTGCTTTAAACAAAGCACTTTGTAAATTGTGCTCCACAGCATAAAAAAAAAAACAAACTTGCATCATCTTCAAGAATGAAGTAGGATTAAAGACATAGCTAACACAATATGGTACGACAGAATAGTTAAGCTTCATTAAGAAGGACCCCAATATTAGAAAATAATGATAGATATTTTGTGTTGAAGGGTTGACCATCCTCAACCAAGCATAATAAGTTTTCCTGGCAAAACAATGACAATTCGATTAAAACCGGATAAAAATTAAGGAAGTTATGACATTTTGAAATTTCACTAATTTTAGGTAGCAGCTCTTGAATAATCGTTATGACTATGTAAATAGTGACGTGATGATGTTATCGTCTGACAAGCTTGCCATATACTTTGTACATAAAATTGACATTTCTGTTTTTCATCAAAATTACATGAAATTACGCTGGGGTCTCAAATCATGATATATCGAAGTAATCATTATTCTGAAGTTATTCAACTACGAATAAAATCACATTTTAAACTTCAATAACAGAAACATTAAATTTTTCACCCCCCTTTTTTCACATGATCAATGGAAAATGTTGAGGTGTGACGTCATCACTCATTGAATATTCATATCAACTGGACTATAACTAAGAGCAGAATTATAGCGAAGCTTTACAATTATTGATTTCCAAATTTTTTTGTCCGATTTTGATAAATTTTCCACTGATGTAATTGTAAGATTTTACTCTTTCTTCTCAGACTAACATATAATTTTACTGGAATTGTTCTTTAATAATGTTACAAGAAGTGAATTTCTTACCAGGATCTGGACAGCGTTCCAGCCAGTACTGGTGGAGTCGGTTGCGTTCTCTCCATTGTAATCGTCCATGGTGGTAATCAAAGTATCGGTGAGGAAACTGTCAACCTGCAGATGAGAGAAAAGACATTAATCCGTCAACGTTCTAGAAACCCGATTTCTGTGGTTTGGTGCATTATCTGTTTTATATATTATCTACTAGGAATTTTGAGTGTGTCATAAGGTAAAATATCTTGAACCCTCACTTGTGCATTGATTGTACAGTGTTTTTGTTCCAAGATTTGCACGAGTCTCTTTATTGGTATGACTTACTGCCCCTTGTTTAAGTTGGCAGCACATTTAAATTCATGTTTCTTACACAGTTAGCATGGTTAGCATTCGGTGTTAATTTCTTTCTGACTTTCCTTTTTGGATTTAAGTATTGATATAGCCATAGTTATTTATGCGAAAGAGGACGGGATCATCTAAGGGAGCAGGGAGGTTTAATCGTCTCACCTCCCCGAAGGGAGGGACGGAATTAAAACATAACGCAAGCTTGGGGATAGGGAAGGAGAATAGGCACATCAGGTACGATCTACTCACGTCGCTCTTGTAGGCGAGCACGAGAGCGCAAGCGACCAGCTGTGCGACGAAGACGATGAAGACGACAATGAAGTGCTGTGAAGGGAGAGAAAGAGACCAACAATGAGACATGCAGATGTGGCAAGGAACCATACTAGAGAGAACGTTATGCCATACACTGAGGGGCGGATCCAGGAATCCCGCAAAGAGGGGCGCCTTTACAAAATTAAAGGGGGGGGGTGGGAGACGAACGTACCCGTCCTCCATTTTTTTCTTTTTATTTCTTTTCTTTTAACAAAAAATAAAGCGGGGAAGGGCGTGCCTGGTGCGCTCTCCCTGGATCCGCCACTGCCGAGGGGACTTCTCAGCAATTTGTGGTCAATCATAAGTTCTGTTATTCTCGATCCCATTTAAAATATTGGATGTGCCCCTTTATAAAAAAAATAATAAACGCAACAAACAAAAGCAAAAATCTTGTGATTATCTTTCAGTTTATTCAATGGGGAATTTTAAAGCCGTGATAAAATTCATAGTCCCATTTCGATATACTGTAATGGTGGCAATAATAATTACAATGATAAAATCAATAACCCAGCAGCCTAAAGCTGCATTGCCCCAATCAAATTCATTACATCAAATTTGATGCTGAACATAATAGAATAATCATAAATCAAATAAATATCACTTTCACCATTACAACCAGAGGGCATTATCATTCATATTTCTCACCTTTTAATATGACTACAGAAATATTTCAGAATATATTGTAAATCATAGATAATATACATGTACGTATGCTTGTGTATTAGCCATATCGAGAACGCGAAAGGTAATTATAACATCCCGGTAAATACCGCCGGCCAGACAAGTTTCTCGGTAGAACTTTTTAACAGGTTGCAAGTAGATTTTGTGTCTTGCCAAATACTAGTTTTTAGGTTTGAATAATTATGGTTAATTGAAATCTAGAATGGAGCTCGTCTAGCCTCCAAATGAGATGTATTTTGCATAGTGGGATTTATTGTAACCAACCAAAGCTATATTTCTTTTTTCCAGACCAGGGTCCCGTTGCTAGAAACTTTGTGTTTAAACGCAACTTGCAACCGATTGTCACTGGCCAATCAAAATCATTGTTGCATGCATGTCTTCTTAATAGGGCAGACCCTGAGCCAATCAGAATGGTTGTTTCAAAATTAGCAATTATTTGCAATTGATTACAACTTTCTTGCAACGGGGCCCTGGTATTGGATATTTCAATCACGAGTTTTCAAGATAAATCTAATTATCTTTGGTACGACAAACTTCTGGGGCTCATAAGCTGGTCCATCTTAAAGGAAGAGCAGTGATTACAAAAAAAAATGTTTGATTTATCACATTTTTGATGCATAAGTGTATGTTAGTTGAATTACAAAACGACCTATCATATAAAAAATTTCGTTCTGAAACCTAAAATATAAGGAGATATCACTATTTTTCTCAATAAACCATAACTGTAGACGGTTTATTCTAGAAACAATTTCTTATAACTATTGCTCACATAAACATATTTCACATTGGTTACACTGATTAAGACTTTTACATTTATTGTTTCTATCCCTCTATAACTCACTTTTTATAACTATTTTGAAGCATTAAAGCTGGGTTTTTGTTTCATTTGCAAATGGCAAACAATGCCTTGAATATACACGCGTGAAGTCTAGTGCGCACTATTAATAGAACTCACACAGAAGGCAACACAGACCACCTGGCAGTTATCATTATGTCACATGAGAGACCACCTGACAAAGTTATGGTTAGGTCACGTGAGATCAGGGGAACATGCATACATACCATGATCAACATGCACTTGCTGTTGGCGCACGCCCCTCCGAACCCGATGCCGGACATGGCCATGATGAAGGAGCCGAGGGCGATGAGCACGTGAGCGCTATTCTTGATGAGGGGGTTATCGAGGATCTCCAGGATGTCCACCTGGTAGGGCTGGACCTGCACCCATATTCCCACGGCTAGGAGGGCCACTCCTACCAGCTGATTATCCAGCGAGGAGATACAACATCGATAACATCGAGAGTTAAAAATCATCAACGCACGAAAACATTGATACAGCCGAGTTGAAATCATTGATAGACCAAAAAAAAAAAAAAAATAAATGATAATAACAATAATCATAGTAGCGCAGTTTTAAAATCTTCAACAAATACAAACATCAATAAAGTAGAGGTAAAGTCATATACATCAAGAAATCATTAACAGATTAACAAAACAAAAGCATCAACAACGCCGAGCTGAAACTATCAATTAGTAAAAAAACAACAATAACAACAACAAAATAACGAATAATTAGCATTGTCAACAACCAAAAACAGAATACAAAAACACTGTTTCGTCAATGTCACTACTAGTAATCTGATATGATACAAATTTAATGCGTCTTTATGTCGACTTTAGTCTTGGGATGTTTCTGTCATTCCAGACCCGATTTTCATCAAATAAACTTTTAATTTCTCTTAAAATGGTATGTTCTGTACTATATCATATATGTTTTCTTAGCATCTCGCAAAAAGTTAAAAGCCCAATTCTCATCTCTACCAATACTGTACCATCCTTTTAATCTTATAAGTCTCTTAAATCAAAGAAAGTAATACCAAATTCACCCATTCCGGACATAAGCCATTAACTTTATTCCTCCAAGGTATGTGCTGGCCATATAGCGGTCGGTGGTAAAGTAGATAGCAAGAGACTTTTGGAATCTTTTTAACCAAAAGAAACAATATTATATGACCGACAAAGGGACTCATAGAAAATATTCCTCTACTTTACATGAAAAGATAGTGAAAAAATGCCATACAAACACACACAATAAAAAAAAATTAAAAATGTGCATTCTGGGACGCCATGTCTCAAGGAGTGGTGTTTTAGGGAAACTCACGAAAAATAGGATGTTGAAGACGATGAGAAGATATCTGGAGCATTTAGCACATCCTCCGAGGTCGGCTCCCATGGTGACTTGATGTCAGTCTGCAAGAAGAATAAAAGAAACCATGGCAACGGGTGTCAAGCATGAGAGGAGAAGAAGAAAGTCATGGTAGAATAATGAGAGCATAACGAAGATGATGAGAGGCAGAAACGTCATACATTTTATCTTATTTTTTGCTGCTTTGGTGCTTTCCTTAGCGCAAATTTTTTGTAAAAGTATCATGATTAGATGATAATGCTGCATTTGGCACGAATGTCAACGATAGTAACAACAGCAACGATTGGCATATTGTCATCATTATAATTGTCATCATAGTACATAACCCCAATACACAAACATTAGAGATAATATAACGTATAATTATGTAATTAACTTTATATAATTATTATCAAACATCAAAGGTTTGTGAAAAGTTACCAAACCTTTCTTGTAGACGTTTATCCTATGCAATGATATAACCAATATCTCCCTACAGTTTCATACGATAAGTCGAGCTTTGGTGTGTTTTGCTTGTTTTGTTTGTTTGACTTTTTTTTCCTTTCCGTGTGAATTCGTTAGCATCATAATGCGTTTGAGTCGTTGATCCCTTAAGCAATACCATTCCTGTTTTGATTTCTTGAGAGCTGTTTATCCCATTCGCATTCAGTGGAAAAAAAAAACAAAACAAAAATAACAAACAAGAAAACAACGTTTCCCTGGGAATCTGTTGGCGTTCGGTCATCCTTTAAATCGCCTTCTTTAAACACGTGACTCTTGATAATCCAACCCACCACTCTCCCACATTGATTTCCCTCTTCCGCGACCACGCCCTCTTCCGGAAAGACAAAGGGGAAACAATTTCATGGCTGGGTGAGTAGGGCCAGAGAATCCGATCTTTTTAAAAGCCTGAAATTCCACCACTATTGAACTTCTATAGTATACATTGTTATATTATTTGTCGATTTACAACAGTTTACACATGTATAGCTGTTTCAATATCAGTACATTGTTTCGAAAACTCAGCAAATTTCCGATTCGTGACGGAATACTCTGCTATTAACTATGACGAAAAGCGACGCAGAAAAGTCTGCTGAAAAGGAATTTTTTTTTGGCGGTGGTGGTGGTACACAAACAATACACACACACACACACACACACACACACACACACACACACACACACACACACTCGCTTTCTCAATCTTTCTCTTGCTATCTACGTGGGTCTACTATCTAGAGGGAATAGCGCCGCGATACGATGGGAAAACACAGGGCCAGTGTAACACGCATGATGGACAGAAGGTAAAGGTTTCACCTGGGAAGTGAACGAGCGCTCTTTTCCATTGCACCTCCCTCCTTTTAACGGACAGTGTACGTGTGTGTGTGTGTGTGTGTGTGTGAGAGAGAGAGAGTGAGTGTGTGTTTCTGTGATATGAAATTGAACGAAATTCGAATAAAGAATTATCAAAAAAAAGTGTGTGTGTGTGTGTGTGTGTGTGTGTGTGTGTGTGTGACCTTGTCTTGCCTGTTTTTAACATGCATGCTGGGAACAAGCAGCAATACAATGCATTCATATATCGCCCCCAAACAAACAGGTTCTAATATTTTTCTGTCCTTGCAATGCTATTGTGAGCATCGTGCTTTCCAGCTTTCGACACGCACACACATACACACTCACACGCATGTTAGAGAGAGAGAGGGAGAGAGAGAGAGAGAGAGAGAGAGAGAGAGAGGGAGGGAGGGAGTGATGGTGTTATCTTTATGGCGAACAGAATTGAGATTACTAGTATAGTTTATAGCACGCGACCACATGAGCCTATAATTCGTGGGGTATAATACAGCGTTATTAAACTACTCCTGAAAGCTATATTAACATAATATGAAAACAAAATATGGCCTTCAAATACCACGTCGCAGATTCTCTCTGGGTTGTTATTGTGATCTGCGATAACTATTGATCTGGTAGATACTGGCAACATATCGTTTAATATTTTAGTTCATTCGTTGTTGTTTTTGTTTTTTAATTCTGTCCTATGTACTTTATGATCGGACCCTTTCACGAATGGGACTGTTTCAGAATTTTTGAGAGATTGAGTATGATAGTACTTGATATTACGTGAGCTATAGCTGTTCCAAAACTACATTACTTTCTCCCTGTCTTACTGTATACATACCTTGACACAGATATCAACACCGTGATCTCATTAACGTTCACAAATAGTATCATTGCCACCTGTCGAATATCTACATTATGTACGACGAAACTTCCGACTGTTAAAGCCCCTATACTTACCGATCAAAAATTTCTCAACAAGAAGCACAAAAATCAACACCGAATCCTTTCCTTGATGGAGTATGCCCGCTAAAAATAGTGACAGAAATTCCCAGGTGCTTTAATGTAAAGACGACATAGACAAAATTATTATCCCACGACAATCCAGGCAGAAAAGTCAACAGTGATCGGCAGGGACACCACGGGCGTAGCAGAGTATACGGCGTTTTGACTGGGCGCCGCGCCAACGCAAAGCACAAAGTGCAACTACAGGTGTTATCCCAAAGCACAACGTATCAAACTACTGTGCTATAGCTTCGGAGTACACTGTGGCGTTGTATAATTAGGTAATGAAAGGGTCAGATCTAAACGTGCACCCGCGAGTTGCGTGGTCGTACGAAAATAATGCGTAGTTATACGGCTTCACTCTTTTTTGTCGTTCTTTCTCCATTTTGAACTGCTAGAGCGTGGCAGGCCAACCTCTTTTTTAACAGGGTCTTTTTAGAGCAGGCTGTTTTCTCTCCCTTCGTTTTTTTTTTTTCGATTGAATTTACCCCCAACGGTTTCAATAACTGACGAACTCAAGCCGGATGCCAGATTAATTCCAACCACAAATTTTATTCTCGTCTCTCCATCTGAACTAACAAGAAACGTGTACATATATTATCTGATTTTTTATGATTCTGATCAACGGTCATGCTTGCATAATTATTAATGTCTTACAGCACACAACTCTTTATAATATGGCAGGTGGGTCCATGGTTGTTGGCACGCTGGTGTCGTTATGACACTTACCTCCTATATTGAATTGTGTCCAAAAATATTTTGCAGTGTTGATTAAAGATCCAAAGAAGATGTAGAAGTGGAAATAAGTACTTTGATATAGTCAGCCAGCTATTTGCTATACCGTACGCCTATTCTGTTATCATTGGTACTAACAACGGGACCAGAAAAAAGAAAAAGAAAAAATGGACAGGTTTAAAAGGACGGGTTCACCATTTCAACGAAAGCCATTAAAAAAAAATACAACAGAAGCAACGACGAGAAGCCACTCCACATGACATGGGCGTTGCCCCCTATCCGTATTGTAAGCCCCCCTAGCTCCCTGTCAACCTGCCTTCAACACAACATTGTATATTTCATCAATGAACAGCAGATGAATGGCGGACAAAGACAAGCCACAAATTACGATGCTTCTAAAACGCCATGAAGACTACATGAGAAGACTGGCAATCTCCTCGCATGAGTAATCTGACTTTTCTGCGTGTACTTCCCACGCGAATACCATTCATCTATTGTTATAGTACTGTTAGCGTTTTAAGTCGACGAACTATTTTCATTGTAACCACTTGGTTACGCCAGCAAAGCCGTGTTCCCTCCATAAGCTAGTCTGAAAAGCTTTAGAAAAAATGACCCTACCTGCAGCCTCACTAAGATGTCTCTCCCTCTCTATTTCTTTTCTTTTCTGATGTACGCAATTTCCCCTTGCACCATTTTAGTCGATGACAACATGAACTATTGCCTATTTTACATTTCTTCCTCTTTTATTCATAATTCTATAGTATGTATACGTTCATGTTAAATTGTCTATGGGGGGAAACCCCACAGATCTTTTTTTGTTTTGTTTTGTTTTGTTTTGTTTTGTTTTTTTTTTTTTGGGGGGGGGGAAACCTCCTTGGCAGATAAATGCAATATACGCTAATGAGGTGGCAATTCGTATCAAGAGGCTGCAGTTCTTCCCCAGTCGTATAGGATCAAAAATATCGACACCCCCCCCCCCCCTTTCCCCTCCCGCAAAAATGGTTGCGGGAAGACAGAATAAGATTAAATGCAGACACATCATTCCTAACTCTTAACTATGGTCATGATTAAATATCACGGATATAACCACCTCGTGTTTTTTCTTGAAATGTTCTGTCCTTAACTCAGTTCTCAGAGAGAAATCGAATGAACACCGCGTTACCATGTCTTTGACGGACTGTACGCAAGAAAGGATGCCGAAGTTAAGTCTTGTTTTCACTTCTCTCTTTACAAACCGGGGAGATGACGGGGTAATATCACGCCTATCTGGCCAAAAACTAACATTTTGAATAAGATGTAGAGAAGGGTATCCTATTTGCATATAAGTTTCACCATTTATTTGAGATAATGTACGATAAATAGCAATATCGACATGAAATTGTTATAGATTAAACTGCGATTATTTATGGCAGTCTGAACTATTGATGATTGAGAGAAGACACACACACACACACACACACACACAAATCGGAGAACAAACATGCAAACAAACAATGAATAAATACTGTGACATCGCTCCTTCCAAAGACTCGAAAGAATTCTAACAATTTGTTTTCTTTGTGTCCTCTCCCTATCCCGTCCATTCAATTGTAAATCACATTCAGGCCCTGATTGTGTGTAAGCAAGGAGGTACTGTATACCTCTTTGGTGTTACTAGCTGATTTGTATGTCTGACCAGTACTTTCTTTGTTTGACCCGAGATATTGTTAGATTATGGCTAACGTGAGAAAGTGTTACAGATCCCCTATACAAGATTGCTAATAAACATTCCGTGTTTGTATAAGTGGCATTCATCGAAGCAAAAATAATATTTGCATCGCACATCACCTTAAATGTTATAACGTTGTATCATCATTTCATTATCCCATCATCTCAAGGTCCCATTCGATAGCGCATGAGAGCGTGAATAATCTCTTATATGATAAAATAATTGTCGCAAGGGAAATAATAATAGACTAAATTCTCTGATTAATGTATTCAGTGGAAGGGGAGTACAGGGAGAAGTAGATGTTCAGTACCACTGGCTAAGAATGATTATTATACATCAGGGGTGTTGGGTCAACCGCGGGTTTTTCGACTGGTTTTGCGATTTATTCATAATTTCCAAGCCAAACAGGGCTGGGGGGGGGGGGGGGCATTTCACGAAGGAACTTGTCGGATAAAATATCTGACAAGTCAATTATATCCGACAAGTTTTGAGAAATTCTTTAGTCTGATTGGCTGATTTCTCTGAACTTGTCGGATATAACTGACTTGTCGGACATTTTATCCGACAAGTTCCTTCATGAAATGCCCCCAGATCTTTGAGTGTGACGCAACGGTAAACGGCTGCATATCCGGCGCCTTCCAGTTCAAAGAAATGTAGTGTTTATTTTGTTTTGTTTTTCCTTTCATTGAGGGCTAGATAAAGAACGAGGCCTTATTGTGGTTGTTGGTAATGGCAACTGAAAGAAAGCATTAAGCCATCAGCCTGAGAGATGATGCATTTATCATTTATAATATCTTCTTCGTTCTCATTTTGTTAGATCGTGCATATGTCTGAATTTGATGTGTCCAGCAGCTTACACATAATGCGTCAAACAAAATAATGGTTGCATATATTTACACAGTAAAAAGTAGATTGAGGGATTGTCTTTCCGCTCTAGGTTGACTGTTTTGGTTGTTGTTGTTGCTGTTGTTGTTTTTTAGTAGCCTCTCTATTTGGATTTGTTGTTGAATACATAGATGGAAATAAACAAAACTCCAGAGAAATTTCAAGAATTCCGTGATACGCAAACATAAAATTCATTTCAAACATTATAGATCGGAATGCCACGCATTATCCCATTTCCCCATTTCCCCCGTAACATAGTACATTACGATGACCCAGTTATCAATGCATACTGCGCAATAAATAATGGAAAACAAAGAAACAGATTGTAATACATATTAGAGTATATGGTATATGGCGCTGTGCTACACACATGGAATTATGGAAGGCTACCGGAAGCTACACTGTCGACACGTTGCCCACAGAACTCAGAAACGCTATTCTACTACTTTATTTCTAAGGATCTTTCTTATAGCCTCCAGCATAATATGAACATTAACATTATGTCAATGGCTTTGTGACATAGATTGGTATTTTGAAATGTGTCATCTAACGATAGTTATGTAAAGTATGTAAATGTTGTACGTCAGTACGAATGTTTCTAAACATGGCCCCACGAGTTACCACTGAGTTTTTAACGTTTTGTTCATCCACAAAAATAGCAGCAACGCTTTATTGCCTAAATCATTAAAATTCTTTCGACTGTTATAAAAGTGCGATATTCTGGTTCATGATAAAGACAACGTGTGCGATCGCTGACCCGGATGTTTTTCAGAGATAGACGCATTACTAACTGTTAAAACTCACGGTATAGAACATTCATAAAGTTTTGATGGAGCCATATTAATTTTGACCTGCTTTTTCTCCTTCATTGGAATGTATAATGACATATCTTTCATACGAGCATGTTGATGAATACATGCTGTTCTGGTAATTAAAATACCTAACATATTCACAATGGAATGTTCTTTAGTTATTCCCTGTTTCAGTGCAGCAAGCCTGTAATCTCAAGATTAATGGTACTGTGTTTTTGTTGACATCACAATTTAGTATAACGTAGATGGCGGCCTCTAAGGTTTGGAGTAATAATTAGCTATTCGTTTGTTTTTACGTTTGTTTGTTTTTGACGAGAAAGTAATTCCCAAATGTAATCCGTCACAAATCCAGACTTTATTGGTATACCAAATACATCGATCACGAATTTTGATTGTTTGAATCTTCATGCACATAAGAGAATTTGTGGGGATTTTTTTCTGTGTGATATCCGTCTACTGCAAGCTTTCATTTTCAACATGGTTTTGTGCCATTCGCAATATTTGATGAATCAGAATGATGTACAAAATACCTATGTGTTTCCCGTAGCCATGGGGCATGGGTGTGTTTTTATCGTATTTCTTTGAATGCCGGAGACGTCCGTTGACTTCTGATAAAGAAATGATTGCATTATTATCAAGACTTAATGGTACAGCATTGTGATCATAATGCTCTTTGAAACTTATTTCCTATATGCGTCATGCGAAATTATGGCAGTATAATTCGTGGTAGTTTTACGAGACCATTATATCGACACTGGATCCTTATGATAGAAGAAATGAACAGAAAGAAATGAGTGGTACGCGGAGATTCATGGCACGTCGAGTCAATGACGTCAGGGTGACCCGGATGAAGAATCTACCCATTAAAAGTTGCGTCAATGTCTGAAAATATCAGTGACACGCACACACGCTTGTGCATACATTCTATACACAAACACAAACACAAACAGAAGCCGCCCAGACGCTATTAAAAAAGTAAATTCTCGTTGCGCGGCGACGGTAAACCGACGACATAGGCCTACGTGAGCGTCGCGTCGTCTCAAACAGTTTGAACGTGAGCGTGGTTGTCTACAATGTGTGCTCGTTTTAGGTAATAATGTTCTGATACCTTAAACTTGATAAAAGAGAAACCGTTCCAATTAGGTAATGGATGGTGTTCGGTTTTGGCGTCGCTCCACTTGTAATGCATGGACGGCAATCACTGATATGCACCTGCCTGCTTTCCGGCGGAACGACTGCAATATTAAATAGGGCCTGCATACTGCATCGCTATAGAAGAGTTCCGTATAAAAGCGAGTGCCTTTGAATTAAGTCTGTAAAGACACTCTAAAAGTGACAGAATTATAAGAAAAGATGTGGAAGTTAGCCAGACATGAAAGGTCGAACGGAGGTTTGATAATGCACACTTGTCAACACACGTCACTTCACTGAACACACAAGCTGCATACATTATGCAACGTGTGATGTGTGTGTGTGTGTGTGCGTGCGTGCGTTTATGGATGCGCATTTTTGCATTTCAAAATTCTACATTTTGATCCATGTTTCTTTGTAAATCAACCCATTCTATCTAAAATTTGTGAAATTCCAGCGTGTCTTTGTACACTACCACCCGCCCAGACTCCTCAGGCGATAGACTAGAATACTACTATAGCATCGGTCTCGTCAATGCCAAGTTTAGTTTAGACCCATCGCGGTGAAATTTGGGTCGGGGCATAGTACTAGTACATTGATTGGCAAGAATGCGATTAACAACCCATGCCTACGGGCATGACGGGTCAGGACCATGCGTGGGACCACGCCTCTCATGCAATATATTGTTCCTTCTTGAACTAACAATACCAGATCTCGGCCTTGAACTAGTGTAATTTGTACGAATAATAATAAAGCTACACTGGTTCACCTTTTGTCACGCAAACAAGGTTGTGTGCAATTAACTCGACATGGCCATTATGATAATGCGTATACGCGTGAAATATGTAACGAATACAGCGCCCCTATATTATCGTTTTTATTCTCCTTCAGGTCGGCTATCTATTACTATTGGCCGCTTACCATTTGGAAATTACCAGTACAGTGCGGATAATCATTATATATATATATATATATATATATATATATATATATATATATATATATATATATATATATTATATATATATATACATATATATATATATATATATATATATATATATATATATATACATATACATATATATCATTATATATGTATATTTATGATTATATTTCTATATCTACCATTCTCGCTCTCTGCTAAATTTGTGCATTTTTATTTTTCTACGTAGAGGACATAAAACTAACAATGCTTCTCGAAGGTATATCTCCTCCAACGTTCCCACTTTTTCCTGGGAGGCTGCTGTATGTAGTGGACCTTGTCATGCGAAAAGGGGAATCATATGATTTATATGCCGCTCCAATTCAGTTCAGCTGATTAATAGGTTCTACCTAATCATCGTCGCTGCTAACACGAAGCGGGGTTAATTGCATCATTGATCTACTTTTTTTTTTTGCCGTCATTTAGGCCCTATTGCAGGAACCAACACGAACTGTCTTTCATAATATATTACATACTAAATCTAGTATGTGAAAGAAACAACAACAACACATCATTTCCCCATATGCGATAAGGGCCTATACGTCAACACGAAATTACAGGAAGATGACACAAAATGATGTATTATTGTGCCTGATGATGTTGGCACATACTTCCAGGTCCTTATGCATGTATTTATAGGTCCTACATCTATGTATGGGTGTGTATAGTGATATGATTATGGTGTGTGTCTGTACAGTATGTATGTGTGTATGTGTGTATGTATACATTCTTTAATGATAGCATACCTGAATGTATCGTATTCAACAATAATGCATGATTATATAAAAAGCCTACAATGTATGCGTGAGTATGAGGGAAATAGGCACGTTTCAATTTTTGTATGAACCTATGCTGTATCTAAAAAGGTAGAGTTCTCAATTATAACGGGTTCATTCGAAATGATTTAAATCCGACACCCAAAGGAAAAGAAAAGAAAAGAAAACAAAACAACAATCAACATGTGACCACGTCTTGATGATGCGTTTCCCTGGCCTAGAGACAAGAAATAATGAATCATAAGTTTGGTAACAGCTCGTGGCAAGTCGATGCTCTAGTCCTTGATGTCAATAAAGAATATGCAATACAAAGGCAACTTTAAAGACATTGTGACGTCAAACTCCTAGTTTCCTAACAATCGACTTTGTGAAATCATAGACTGCGCACAGAGGCGTGTACTCCAACACCGAATCCGATGTCCACTTGACTCGTTTCTCCCTTGAACTCGAAAGCTGTTAGTTCGACGGTGCGTCACCTATTGTATATAGACACAATTTTTTCCTCTGGAGTTAAACAAACACGGCGCATTCTCTGTACTTTCTGCTTCGTATTGGCCGCTTACCACTTGGACACGGCAAACGTAGATTGTGTTAACATCAGGGAACTTTGAAAAAAACATAAACTTGGGACTTAGCAAGTGATTGACAAATTGCCCTACATCGACGTAGATAGGCGCTGACTTGATCAGTGTTTTAGAAGTAACAATGATATAAGAAATCATGGGCGTATGTACTCGAGCAGGATTCGAACCTACGACCTCATAGTCGCAGACAGGCTTCATCTCCATTATCACTATATAGACCAACGAGCTTCCGCCCAACAGCAAGTGTGCTGGTTCTAATCCTTATATGCAGCGCGTATTATACCGTGTACTGTCCATCGGTTGCAATACAACATCTTCACGGAAGAGTTTCATGGATTTGAATTCATGAAATTGATGAAAGTTGAAAAGTTAAGAGCACAGAATAACTTGTCACACGTGATCCAGTTGGCTGGTAGTTTAAAGTATAATAATTGCTTTATTGTACTCTTATACCAATTGTATACCTAATCTTAAAGCCACAACCTCATGTGGCTGTGCATGTGTGTGAATGGATGTTACATTTTGTCTTTCTATCGCCATGGGGAAAAAAAAAATTTTTTTTTATACTGGAGATGACTTACCATTGGAAAATATAAAAGTAATTTCAGTTTTTCAGCGACATTCTTTCTCCTCGGGGTATGCACAGGTTCATTGCTGTTTCACGTTAGTTGAACTGCGTTTGGGAGGCCTGATAGCTGAATAGCTTATGATTACCCGTCGTCCTAGTTTTCTACATAAAGGTACGTATATTTTAAACATTACCCAACATACAGAGGAAAAAATGCTTATACGGGGACTTTCCATCAAATCTATTGAGCCCACATTTTCTAACAAAGTAGACACATTTGTAATGATTCCCTTTTCAAATTGACGGTATCATAGCACGCATACGAATCACAGATTTGTGTTCCTTCATCCACGCTCAGTAATCCCCCGGGGCAGGGTTGCGTAAGTTCAGCCTATAGTTTCGTTACGTAATGATTGCAACGCGTATTTGCCCACGGGATTGTTTTGGCAATACTGTTTTTGGTTACCATTTCTTTTTCTTTTTCTTTTTCTTTTCACTATCTCTTTGTCAATCCACTTTCCCTTTCTCCCCTTTACCTGCTTTATCAGCTAGATTTACTCGAGGCCGCTAGTAATTCGCTGTCATCATTGAAAGTCTTCATCTAGATCCTCTAGTCTTCTAGATAACGCATAAACCTAGCTCCAAATATAGTTCCATCTTATAGTCATAGCATACCTCCATTCTCTTTCGAAGGAGGTACTCTCCTTTGGCGTACTGTGAAGTAGGCACAACGATGCATTGTACACAAAATAAAGTTATTTGCATGACAACACGTTTGTGACGCTCTTTAATCCACTCCAACCCATCCATATGATAGTCGTTGGAATGTTAGCGAGTCCGTTGTTTTTATCGTGTTTTGCGTGGTGATTAATCTTATGTTTTCGGCCACACTACAGGAGCAGGGCTGGAGCCAGCGATCTCTAGGAAATGTCTGGATATTTCTTTGGCCCATTCAGGCTGTAAAAAGAAGTAAAGCTGTCGCGTCGCCATCTTACGCCGCACACTCTAAAATGAGGATTTGCACGTATTTTCCTACAGAGTCTGTCACCAAGATTGCGTATACACAAAATGAAAATGTATGCGGGCGATGTGCATGGTAAGATGGCGGCGGGGTGGCTTCAAATTGATTTGCTCATGAGCTATATCCAGTATCAGTAGCTGGGGCCAATAGCCTCTGATCACAGGGTTATTCTTGCTCGTTTTTGGTTCCGCTCCCCCGCGAAATCTTTGTATACTAATAATCTTGTTTCACGCCCACACCAGACTATACCAACTCACTCATCTTCTGATAAATACAGAAAAAAAAATATTATGTGCATGCTTGTGAGGAGCCCTAATTCTCTCTTTTCTACTCAAACTTCTTGTGGACGGCATTACGATATCTTCTGAATTAATACAAAGCAACGAAAAATGAAGTCAAACAATGTCAAATGACTTTATAGCAGAGCAGTAACGTGATGTGAGATGGTAATTAACTATACAATAATAATACTCTTTTTATGTTCCACATAAAAATAAAAATGTTATGGTGGGCTATTTTTTTTCCCCCTCAATTTTATATCCATTTCTTTAGCTGACGTTGGCTCGTTGGTACTTGCGAGTTTTTAGTTTTATTGAATTGACAATAAACCCGTCCAAACCAAGCTTACGGCGGGCCCTGTTACAGATTCTAAAGGATGATGTGTACACACAGAGACATCGATTTTCTGACAGCCGAGACGGATAGGACGGTAATTCGTTGACGGAGGGACGTCATCGATAAATTATGCATCGTCATCGGAAAACTGTGCAGTCACGGAGAACGAACTCGAAAACGTGTACACCAATCCAGAATGCAATCTACGTTATTACCTTCATGCTGTTTAACATCATGTAGTATACTGGGTATATAATGTATCATCCTTGTTGTGAACAAGGAACATTACAATCAGATCATATAATATTATAATATATGTGTATGATGACATTATTCAGCCGTTATTCATTTTATAGCTTTCTTTTTATGAAATCAATGCAAAAGGCTGATGACAATAATCATGTCGATCCATATGATTGATAACATTTTCCTCCCCAGGAGTGCGTTTGTGCGATCTGGATGTATACATGCGTACGCTTGAAGAGCGCAGTGAAATTTAAAACAACAGCTAACAAAAACAATATCCACAGTAGATCTATTAGGAAAATTAGGAGAATAAGATAATGGCGGAGGTAATACCAGTCGCCATCACGACATTCTTTCTACATGTACTAAGTGAAATAAAGTTTGAATGGTATTAAGCATTGTTTGTTGCAGGTCTGCATCTGATTTATTTCATTTAAATGTATACCATACAAAATCTAGTAACATTGCTGCTTTCCATGAAGGTTATTATATTCGCACAGTCACTCTACTGGCTCTTATCATTATATGACGCAGATCATGAAGTTTATATAATTTCTACATAAACGTTTTTGCTTACCTTGCACCTCTACTAAAAAATGCAGATATATTTCTTTTTTTTTTATAAGAGCTTTGAATTTTCTTATTTGAGAGTACGGTAATATCTATTGTATGGATGATTGTCTTTTTATTTACGTTCTATTCAGTGCTTTAAATTAAAGTACATGTAGCATATAATATACTATATATATATATATATATATATATATATATATATATTTATATATTTTATATAGGCCTAATTATATCTTATGTATGTATAACAATCTAAGATACATATATACACTTTGGATTTTTTAAAGGTGAAAAGACTCAATGTTTAGAAAGAAATAAATCAAAGATATTGCCGTGATGCTTTGCACGTATATACCATAAACGTGATGCCTTTGACCCTATATAAACTGTGTAACTAGATACAGTGTGTATACGACAAACACACGCCAGCACGTTTGATACTTATCGATACTTATATGCTGCAGGAATATAAGCTATAAATGTACACTTCTTGGAATGCAGTATTGCAAGAACGTGGGATCGACTCTTGTGGGACGTATGCAGCTGTGAACAATGGTATAAAAAATTATGTCGTGTGGGTAAAACTGGGTTCACAGCCTCACGCTATACAGTCAATAGCGTCATAAATTATTATAAAGATCTTTACACTTGCTTAAAGCAACAAAATATTCTGCTCTTGTGATTTTTGTTTTTGGTTCTGGCTTTATAGTCTTCTATCTGGAAATGGCGCCATTTCGTTGCTCACGCACCGACATTTGCCGTTTTAGAGGCATCGGCAATACATCATCTAATTTTGCTGGGCCTATATATTGATACGACCTTCATCTAAACCCTAAACCCGGATCAGTTTCTCTATCGTTGGTTCGTCATGGTGCGTATGCACAGTTTCAACAGTGCACTATACTGCGAAGCCAACACGGTTGCCATGGGAGAAGGCATTTCACGCCATTAAAGGCTCGCTCAAATTTTATCGTTTGATCACAGCCCATGTAGGAAAGGTTTCGGGACAATAATATTTCTAAAAGCGACATACCTGTATGTTCTTGAGGAAAGAAAAGTTGTCCGTCTGTAGCGGATGCTGGCCAAAACTTCGGGGAGATGCGACTATTCAACCCTATGGACGAGCTTTCGATTTGTCTGCTGGGGAGAACGTGTATTATGTGACACTACTGTGGAAGTGCTTGAATGAATAACAGAACGTATGCCACAGAGGTCGGTCACCCAATTAAACGTTCTGATATAACAATAGGTGACGGGACGGGGAAAAATCAATACGCGTTCGCTCAAATCGACGTAATAGAAAGTTCGCGCGGAGTCTTCGCCCAATGCGTTGGAGGGGGCCATAGAAGTGCAATGGGAATGTTTGACCGTTGCTTGCGATCTCCACACCAACAGAGCGAAACACTCCTTTCAAAAGTGGCCGTACCCTCACCCGTCCCTGTTACGTACTGGCACGACGCTTACAGACGGACTGCGGCAGAGGGGAGGGGGACAAAAAACAACAACAACGAAGGGGAAAATAAGAAGACGGATGAAAAGAGGGAAGGAGGGGCGATAAACTTAAAACACGTTGATATGTCAACTGATCGGTCTTTAATTACTAATCATTATTATCACTAATTCTTATGACGTCACATTTTCCATCTTTCGTCATCTGTAGTTATTAGTACACCATCTGTCTCGAAACAAGAAGTTTTTCGATGAAGGTAGAAGGCAATACAAAATGAAGAAGAGATTTAAAAGAAATTTGATATAAGAGAGAGAAAAAAAAATTGATAGAGAATGACAATATCGTTTTACTCTCAAGCTGAAATTAGAAAAAAAAAACAGGATGGTATCAGTCACAATTTGTAATAAGATATATAAAGAACCCGGACAAAATGACCCAACGTACATCACGAAAGAGGCATTACACTTACACACACTCACACAAACTAACACAGACACACCCACAACAGTATATATTCACTTATGAATAGTTTAATGAGTTTATTGAGTTTAAAACGAGATATGTGCCATTCAAAAACATTTAAAAGTAAGTCCACCATCAGATGTTAAAAAAAAAAAAACCTTTCCAGTGACACCTCACTCATGGTATATCAAAGAATATTCTGTAAGTTTTTTTTTAAAAGACTCTCTATATTTTCTAACTATTTTCTTCAGCTTTTTCGCGGATTCTGTCATAAATAACTCAACAAGAACGAAGCTAACTCGTTTGGCGATCAAATTCTTCATAATAATAAATGATGGAAAGATACAAGCAAAGTTTGGATGCAAAGTTTACCCATGTTTTCACTGGAGATTTCGACTAGAACTCTCACCCACCAGGAAGAGCTTGCTTCAAAAAGGCGCTAAATCCATCATTTTTCAATGGATTTGGCGCCTTTGGGAAGCAAGCTCTTCATTCATATACTATACGTTACTATTGCAAAGCGTACATTCTTTCTCGTTATGTAATCATCTGTAAAAACAATTGTATCATATTTTATGACTTACACTTTTTTTCTTCTCAAGTTGCTCAACAATATGAGTAGACAAAATGTGTAATTTATGTATGTTTTACTTTTCGTTGTATAACGCAAAGAAAGTGTAATGGAATTGCATTGAAATTAAATTAAATAGTGCTGAAATTAATTTGAAAGCACCCCTAAAAAACGCACTTTAAAAAGCCAGCGTAGCTATAATCTATCATCAATTTCTATACCAAGAATGACTTGAACAATGTTGCATAGAATAGGTTTTGATTGATTGATTGATTGACTTTAATGTTGCATTTCTTTTCATACATGAACGTAATACAAAGTCAATATTATTTGAATCTAAAGGTGAAACAGGTGAGTGATTAATTCAAGTCAATACAATTTAAAGTTATTGTTTAGAAATTTACAACTCTACCCAAAGATCAAATCAACTATACTAGATGCCCTAGCCAGGCCGATACAAGCATGCTCTGATAGCACAGGGGCAACTACACGAGTAAAGCACGTGAGTCGGTGAACACTGTATTCTGGGTAACTGAATAGCTCGTGCAAGGACCACACCCAAACAGTACAATAAAAGCCAAGTCCGATTGATGAAGCAGAATGGGGGGGGGGGGGGGGGGGGGGGGGCGGTGGTTAAATCCCATCCTGCTTAAAGGGCCCTGCAAGGAGATTAAAGACCCATGATAACTCTGCCGAGCTGATAGTATAACTGGTAGTATTGACTAGCTGAAATGTATAAGCGTAAGCAGGATAAAGTACGTGCTTGTTTATTGTAAGTATAGTGATACTACTTAAGTACCCATTCAATGGTTTGTCAACCAGAGACATAGAAAAGATAATGCTTTTAAATCTAGCACATCTAATGACGGTCCTGAATTACGTAAGCTGCTTAACCCTATAAAACCAAAGGGGGGCACATTGTGCCCCCCACCATATTTTCGTTTGCTACTCCTACACCCTTTACCCGATTTCAACCAAATTTGGTGACCTTTCCTAAAATCTTATTGCGAACATTCAAGTATATAATTTAGATATGTTCGATTTTGCTGGTTGCCATGGCAACCGTAAACTGACAACCATGTTCGTCAGATATGGCATGATTTTCTGTTCCAATTTCAGTTATGTGAAGTAATTTTGCTTGTGAATTACCCTAAAATGGTCTTCTTATTATTTCCTTTATTTTATATATGACATAGGCATCAAACAATAGATGTAATAGAAATAATCGAAAAAACAGCATTTTTCAAAGACTCCATTTTTATTTTGTGTTATCTTCACACAAGCTTTGCCTGAAACATCATTTATTTATCATATTATCACTCTGCAAACTCAAAATTTCAGTATTTTGGAAATAATATTATGAAATGTGATACCATTATATGTACCCATTCCAAGCAATACATCATAGGTTTAATACATTTCTTTATATTGTAATGAATAGCGCCCCCACATATTGACCTTGAGAAATTTCAACCATAACAAATAGTGAAGGTTGACCTGCTTTTCCTTTGTAGTAAATATGAAAATGATTGATATAAAAGAAAAACACATATACTGGGGAAAAGAAATAAAAAGAAAAAGCACGATTTTAGCGTATTTCCTATGTAGTTCTTTATATTTTGGTAAATAGCGCCCTCAGTGGATGACCTTAAGATGTTTGATCATGTAGAGCATGAGTTGCTCCACCCATGTGCCAAATATGACGGTCATACATCATATCGTTGGGCCTGGAAGGGGTCAAAATAGCTTGGGATTTATAGGGTTAAACCTAACCATAGAACAGGAACAGTAATGAACAGGATATGAAGACTTATATATCTATTTTTTTGTCCTCAATTTGAGGGACTTTATTTAAATCAATTATTCAGAATCATGCATAAGTCAATATAAGCATAAAACAATTGTAGTCATAGTTCAATTCACCTCAAGTGAAAATTCTGTATGTAACGGATTTTATCATCGATTTCTCGAATACTTCTTTTTTTAGAGAAGTCATTACAATATAACGGAAACTCATATTTGAATTCTTTTACAATAAAGGATGCAGTAAATCGCTGGTTTCTGTATTCTTCCATGAGATATACCTTATAAATTGCATATTCCGTGAAATTGATTATTGCGTTGATAAAGAAATAATCCTTCTCACAAATGTCATACCCGATTACTATGATTTCCTCATCTATGATGATATTTTTTCTTGAACATTCAAAAATAAGGTCACTGGTCCTTGCCCAGATGTTCCTTATTCTCGGACAGTATTATAACAAATTATGTATTATCGAATCATTTTCATAACAGAATTTGCACTGTGCATTTGTGGTAATTTTCCAATTCAATAGATTATCCTTAAAAGGTACTATATTGTTTTATCGCTTTGAAATTAAACTGTTAAAGACTTATATGATCATAATTATGATTGTATATATATATATACATATATATAATTATATATATATATATATATATATAATTATATGCATCTTTAAAATTTAATCTGCTGAAAACCAAAGAAAAATAGTTGAAATATAAAGATATGATGATTTTCTTTTGACATTTTCACAAATATTTCTTGTTATAAAATGACTTTAGGATCATTGAAAAGATTTTATTTTCCTCAACGTGAAGATGACCTTACTAGAGAAAAAATGAAAATGTTTATTCGAGTGTCTGTTTTTTCTACTCTTTTTCGATTATTGAGAATGTATAAAATATCCAATATCCACATTTTTAAGTACATCTATTCATATTTACACACACGTATTGTATCATATAGTTCACATAAGATAATGATGATGATGATAATGATGATAGTAATAATAATAATGTTAATAATAATAATAATAATAATAATAATGTTGATAATAATAATAACAACAGTAATAATAATAATAATGATATATGGGACTTATAAGGCAGCAAATCCATTTAAAAATTAAATGCTCCAAGTGCAAATACAATAATCACATTCAGGTACATAAGAGAAAGCAAAGGTGAAATTAAATGTATTACAGGACATATGAATATTAATAGTAACACAGTGTGCACATGGAGTGACAAAGAAATAGATATAAACCGAGGTGCATGACGGGATAGAAATAGTGAACATAAGATGAAACAATAATCTCTGACATAATGCAAAATGAACATAACTGGATCGGAAGTGAGTAAACGTAATGGTTTTGAAACATATTTGACGATAACAAAACATTTACAAAAAAGTTTAATGGATTACATGTCTAAGTTTTATAGACAGGTATAATATAACGTATACACAACTAATAACTAGTTTATAGTAACATGGACATAACACTACGTAAGTATTTCTGAGGCCATTATTATCCTCAAGCGTTTTTTTATCATGATGGTCTCCCGTTTTTCTGTTTATATATTTCGAGTTGCTTAATCTGTCTTTTGAACGGTCGCTACTGATGCGTAGGTTTATTCGTCTTCATTTCTGTATCACCATGAAATAATTTTATATACTCGCAATGAAAGTTTAAGTAATCACTTACCTTTTTCAACTGTTAAATTCAAGCAGGGAGATGAGACGAAACAATATTGGCGTACTCAACCATTTTGGTGATTAACTTTGTGCTCCATTTATGTTTGAAAAGGAAATATTAATGCAGAATTTAAATCGATCAACTGGATTATGGTTGGCCTGTTTAAATGTGGCATCAGAAAAAGAGATAGTAAAGGAAAATATTGTAGAAGGGTGTTACTTACCTGCTTCGCAAACGTATGTGTTGCTTTGGTTGTGTTGTATACAGCTGTCTGTGGCGGGATAAGCACAGATTCAGTATGGAAAGGAACACGAGGAAGGTGTGCGTTGTGCGGTCTCTGGCAGCGTTTGATTCTGATGGCGGCTTACAGGGTGAGCTGTACCCTCTACTAGTGGTCATTTTTGGAGGTCATTATATGCTTGATGATCGATCATTTCTACAATATGCTGGTCCACTATTATTTTGTATGACGTATGACGCTATAGGGCTTTGCGTGCCTATCGGCAGTGTCTATCGGCACACAAAACACACAAATAATGGTTAAAGGGATGGCACAGTATTGGTGGAGATGAAAATTGGACTTTTAACTTTTTGCGTGATACCAAGAAAACACTTTTGAAATAATACAGAGCATACCATTTTACGTGGAATTCAAAGTTTATTTGATGAAAAGCGGGTTTGGAATGAGTGAAACATCAAAAAACAAAGTAAAACAAAGTGATCATAATAAAAGGTGGGTCTCATACGTTATTAGAATCGCTCTGTTTTGGATATCTCAGCCATTTCAAAATCAATTTTCATCAAATAAACGTTGGATTCCTCATGGAACTACATGCTCTTTCATATTTCATAAGAGGTTTCTCATTATCACACCAAAAAAAAAAAACATGTTAGAAACTTGAAATTAGTTCTCATCCAATGTATACGATCCCTTTAAAGTCATGCACACTTAAAGAAAAAGAAAAGAAAAGAAAAACCATTTCGTCACTGTTGCGGCAAGACCACTACTCTACAAAGTGTTAAATGTTGAGGAGGGAAAAAAAAGCATGTCACTAAAGCACCATATCAAATAGGATAGTCTTTCGTTTGACATGCCACGGTTGCTTCATTTTTGTGGTAGAAGACTGTTAAGATTTGGACAGGAAAAAGAATTCATTTTCACCAAAATTTGAGATACAAGGTCTTGTCACTCAGCGACGCATAATAAGCCAAAATCACACCAGAAAAAAAAAAAAAAAACATACATGGCCACTCAATACAATAGATACAAATACAACAAATTATGAATAGCAGTTGTGCATTTCACCCTTATGCAAAACATCGCATGACAAATAATCATCGTTGAAAGAATGGGTAAGGAATACCTTTCAGCGTGAGGAAATCTTGCAAAGATAAAAAACATTAGTGAATGGCGCCACCTATGGAGCAATGCCATTCATTCGAGTGTTTGGGATGGATAAACTGTTGCGAAGCATTGTCATCAATCTGTGTATACATAATAATTATCGTGTGTAGCTGCCAGACTGTTGTGAGGAAGCAAACAGCGCCATCTGTGGTGACGTCAATCCGTCAACGCCCCCACCCACAGAACTCTACACACAGAGTAAGAGTTCTGTGCCCCCACCCCTGTTCGGGCACCCGTCCCGCTTCTTCGTGAATATTCATTATAGTAAGTGCCCAGAACGCCGGGGAGGTGCCATAGAACGTAAAAACATATCACCGGGAAATGTTAAAATCTTGAAAAATTGCATCAACGGGGAATGTAAAAACGTCTCGCCTAGAGATGGAAAAATGTTCAGTTTTGCCGGGAAATGTAAAAAACGCTGCCGGGAAATGTAAAAATCATGTATTTCAACGATATTACATACGGATGTAGATGATGAATATTCATGATGAAGCGGGATGGGTGCCCCAACAGTGCTTTCACAGCTATTCAACATTTGATATAATGGAGTAACATGATTACCCTAAACTAAACGTCGGCAAGAAATTAAACAGCAGGTAGGAATTATGTCATTAAGTGTGTGTGTGTGGTTTGTTTAATGAAAAAAAAAATGCAACCTGTTAATTGGGCATTATTTGATTAATATCTTGCCTGTTCCGTCCCGCCTGCTGTCGTTCTTGTCCTTGTCATAGTCCTTTCTTTCTGTTTGTTTCACCTGACATCATGATATCTACATTTTCATTATTTACATGGAGTCCTTGGCGGATCTTGAGATGCCCTCATTTTCTAGAGTAATTCATAGAATTTACATGCGGATGCTTTTCTTGTGAATCCCTATTTTCCATCTAGAGTTACAAATATCAAATTGTATTGCTTATATACTTGTTAATTTATCTAAAAACAGTTGATATTGTCATTATTGTACTATCTATGTGTTGTTGAAACTACATGTGATCCGAAGTTCCTTGAAATGTTATGTACTCATGTAAACATTATGTATATTGCTTTGAATTACTTTATACAGAAATAAAATCATTTGAATTGAATTGAATTGAATAATTTCATTTCATTTCATTTCATTGTTATTTCATTTCCGGCCAAAGCATATAATATGACAATTGCATACAAACAAATTAAAAACAATGTAACTTTTACATATCCAAATGAAATTTAGATACACGTCATTTGTTTACATAAATCAATAAACATACTTTAGTTGAAGAAATACGTGGACAAAATGTGACTGAATCATAACAAAGAAAAGGTCGGAAATGGAGGGGACTGCTAAAAAGCCAATTAATGTTTTACTTACTAGATCTGTGCCTATTTATAGTCCTCTGTTGCTGGATATACAGATAT